>NW_017693024.1:0-5022 GCF_001879085.1 Nicotiana attenuata | reverse complement strand
AGATAGTACTTTGTCCCTTAGTTTTTGAGGGCAGGGCGCGTCGATGGTAGAGGTTTTGCAGGTCAGCCAGTTCAGTTCGCGCTTCAGGCTTTGCATGGTGACTCAGGAGCTCATAGGTCTCGGAGTACCCTCATCGCACAGTTCCCACCGCCTCGTCAGCAGAGAGGGTGCTTTGAGTGTGGAGATACTAGCCACATGATGAGAGATTGTCCCAAACTTCGGACCGGTGTGTCCCAGCGAGGTATTCCAGCAGGTAGAGGGCGACCAAGAGGGGGAGGCCCGGCTCGTTGATGTGTTCATATAGTAGGCTTGAGGCTGGTGCGCTAGTTGAATGACATTCAGGTACAGATTCGGTTTGTTATAGAGGGGCACTATCTGCAGTTCACCACAGTTCTGCTTATCGGGGTGAGTTCCCTTATTTGTTGTTCCATTTATGAGTGCGTTTCATGATTGTACTCTGTCTACGTGATTATTCTGTTGGGAGGTTCTATGAGTGATAGCTGTGTCTATCATCCGTTCCTAGCTGATGTCGAGAGTTATGAGGCTAGTAGTAAATTCATGTTGTCTGTTTCGGTAGGTTTGATGTGATCTCTGAGTATTCTTGGTTACGAGCTGTGATTTCTATGCTCCACCGGTGTGGGAGCCAGCCTGTGTTGTAATTGTAGACGGAATTGATCTAGTGAGAGTCTCTAGATGGGTTGATGTGTGCCCTACTTGTGATTCAGTAATGAGGGCGGGACCCTCGTGATTTCAGGTGATTTGATATGTTGAGACCGGGTGGTGTACTGCAGTGAGAAGTTATATCAGTATAAGATCATTGTGAGTCTTTTATATGCTTTCATTCTTTCTTGTTAGATGTTTTGTCGATTTGTGTTTTAGAAGAATCTGTGCTAGTTTGATTTGTTTGTTAGTTCCTTATGTGTTTCCTTTATCATATTCAGTCATTTCCGTTCTATGCTTCTTGAGTTTTAGCTTGTGGGGTGTGTACCCGTTGGTGTTGGCTGAGATTTGGTTATTCGGGTGTTTTGTTATACGTTTTTCGTGGTTATTGTATCATCGCCAGTGTTGTGGAGGTTTGAAAAGAGTTCCTGTTGAATATGAGGCTTATGGACGGTACGGATTTGATCTCAGGCAAGTATTGCTATCAGAAATGATATTGTGGGCCTATGGGTGATGTGTCATGTTGTGTGGTTGTACCCTGTGTGTGTTGGCTTGTATTGAAATAGCTGGTTGAGACTGATACCGGATATGGATTTAGGATCGGGTCTTTTGGAAACGGATGGGAGGTGAGAATTCTGGCTTGAAGGCCTATTCGTATTGCTAGAAAGGTTAAATTCAGTTGAGATGGTGTCGTCAGGCTTAAGTGGATTGGGGTATATGTTGGAAGTAGGCACTCAGTGACTTGAAGACTTCGGGTATGTTCTCTATGCTCGTTCGAGGACGAACGAATGTTTAAGTGTGGGAGGATGTAACGACCCGACCGATCGTTTTTAGAATTCACGCCTCGATCCCCTATTAACTGCTTCCCCTAAGTTTATTCTGCTATTTTGGTTTGCCGGGACATTCGGTGCGGGGTTTCGGAGAGTTTTGGGACACTTAGTCCCTAAATGAGAGCTTAAGTGTTGGAAAGTGGCGCGTAGTCAGAACAATGGGAAGACGACCTCAGAAAGGAAATCCGACGGTTCCGTTAGCTCCGTTAGGTGATTTCGGGGTTGGGTGCGTGTTCGGAATATATTTTGGAAGTCCGTAGCTCATTTAGGCTTGGAATGCCGAAGTTGAATTTTTGAAGTTTCCTGTCCGATAGTGAGTTTTTGATCCGAGGGTCGGAATGGAATTTCGGAAGTTGCAGTTGCTCCGTCATGTCATTTGGGACGTGTGTGCAAAATTTCAGGTCATTCGGACGTGTTTTGGTTAGGTTTTTGATCGAAAATGTATTTTGATGGAATTTGAAGTCCTTAGGCTCAAATCATTGATTAATTCGAGTTTCCGACGTTGTTTGAGGTATTTTAAGGATTGGTACAAGTTTGAATGAGGTTTTAGGTGCTATTGGTACTTTTGGTTGGGGTCTCGGGGGCCTCGGGATGATTTCGGGTGGTTAACGGAGGAATTTGAAGTTAATGCAGCAGCTGAATGTCCCTCTTCTGGTATTTTCGCATCTGCGGCTTGGTAACCGCAGATGCGGCGCCGCAGAAGCGGCTTGTCCCCTTTTCCCTCAGAAGCCGCAGAAGCGGTGCCATTTCCGCAAAAGCGGAGCCGCAGAAGCGGCTTAGGCATCGCAGAAGCGAGCTGCGGAAGCGGCCCAGCTATCGCAGATACGGCCCTGTCCCCTTTAATGAAAGCCGCAGAAGCGGTTGCTTTTCCGCATAAGCGGGACCGCAGAAGCGGTCCCTTGTCCGCAAAAGCGGAAACACCTGTTCAGAAAAGGAAAATTTGAGGGTTTGATTTCATAAGTTAGAAAAATTAATTTGAGCTCGGGTAAGGGCGATTTTCAGAGGGTTTTGAAGAGGAGATTGTTGGGTAACATTCCTTTAACCCCTTTTAGTTATATTTCATCATTTTGTAGTTAAATCCATCATTAAGATTCGAGCTTGGGATCAAAATTTGAAGAATTTGGTTAAAACTTCTTAGAACAAACCATTGAGTTTTGAGTGGGCATTTGACCTCCGATTTGGGAGATTTTTATATGGTTAGACTCGTGAGAGTACGGGGGTTCTGAAAATATAAAAATTATCCGATTCCGAGATGTTGGCCTGAGGGGTGTTTTGGTCATTTTGCCTAATTTCACGCCTTAGCTTTGAATTAAATAGTAGAATCAGTTGCTTTGAGATGTTATTTACAATGTGTGATTTAATTGAATAGATTTGGGCCATTTGGAGTCGAGTACTCGTGGCAAGTACATGGTTGCTAGTTGATTTTAGCCGGTTCGAGGTAAGTATCTTGCCTAACTTTGTGTGGGGGACTTTCCCTTAGGAGTTGAGTCTTCTTTGTTGATTGTATTCCCTGTACGCGAGGTGACGAGTGCGTGCTCGGATTTATTTGTGGAAAATTGTCCCTTTTAGGCTCTTAGGTAATTGTAATCACCGAATATGAAGTTGTTCTTGATACGATTGAGTTCCCTGTTATTAGTTCCACCTCTACACGACTTACTTGGAATTTATCTGCCCTTTTTGGTTATTCTTGTTGCCTAAATGACTTTTACTTGTTTAACTGTAGACATTTGCCCTTCTGTAGTCACATTATCATTCCTAACTGCTTGTCTTTATCTGGAAAGCATTATTTCTATCTCTCGTGTAATTAATTAGTCTTAATTGGAAAGAAGTTAGATATCCTATGTTTAGTCGATACTTCCTTAATTGTAATTATTTGATCCATGTTAACTTCCTTGTTGTAGAACTGAGTATTATGGAATCGTTGTTTCGTATTATTTCTCCCTTGTTGAGTTGTTCTTATTGCGCTTAGTATTTCCCTGTTACAGTTATTTCCTTGTACGTTAGTTGTACCGTCTTTTGGTGAACGGAATCTCTTGAGTTGATTCTCTTGCTTTGTTAATGTATATATTGTCATTTGTTGATATTGTGATGCACGAGGTTTTTGCCGTGCGGTTGTTGATATTGTGATGCACGAGGTTTCTGTCGTGCGGTTGTTGGTATAGTGATGTATGAGGTTTCTGCCGTGCGGTTGTTGTTGAAGAGTTGCACGAGGTCTTTGTCGTGCTATTGTTGTTATTGATGTTTTGCACATGCGGCGTAATAAGGCGGGATATGCTATATGCTTATATGTGGGTTGCGCATGTGGCGGAATAAGGTGGGAACATTGTGATGCACGTGTGGCGAAATAAGGCGGTGCTTATTATGTTATTAATTGCACATGTGGCGAAATAAGGTGGGCTATGTCAGGGGATGATTGTAGAGAATTATGACGGCCTGTGGAGGCATTCCTATTTGTTTAATAATGTGATTGTGGGTTGCTTACCGGTATGAGCTTTATCGCTTGGAAGTTGTGAGGAAACATCGCACGTGCGGCCCGTTCTCCCTTTCATGTTTACTAGCTGGTAGAATTTTGTTAGAAACATTTGCACAATCATACACGTAGCTGAACACCCCTATTAGAGGTGAATTCCTCCTGATTTTGCTAAGGGTGGAGGTACGCCCTCGTTTATCCATTATATTTGTGAGAGTGGCCCTAGTTAGCCAGTTAGTTGTCGGTATGACCATGAGATTGATGGGGCATAGGATGCCAATTGTTAGATTTCAGATGCTGGGTCTTCGCGAGTTGTGGTTTGTCCGAGACTTGGTGAAATTGTGGAAAGGGTTGGATAAGACCTTTGTGAACATCATTGTAGGACATGAGTTATTGACTTGTTTTCCCCATTGCTGTGTTGTGGCCTTAGGATTTGGATTGTGATTCTGCCGTCATTTCCTATCCTCATTTATTATATTCTCGTTGTTACTTGCTGTATTTTTCCCTTATTGTGAATTATAGCATTCTTGGTCACTCATGCAGTCTTTACATATTTATATGTCATTTCCATTATTCCTATGATTATACTGTTTATTGACCGGTAGGTGCCTTGACTGTTCCTCGTCACTACTCCACCGAGGTTAGTCTTGATACTTACTGGGCACCGCCGTGGTGTGCTCATGCTACTCTTCTGCACATTTTTGTTGTGCAGATACAGGTACTCCCACTCAGTTCTGTCAGCCTTGGAAGGAGGCGTATCGGTAGAGACTTCGAGGTATATCTGCTACGTCCGCAGACCGAGGAGTCCCTTTCCAGCTTTCTGTAATAAGTATAGCTATTTCTCCTTTGTATAGATATTCTTGAGTTAGAGCCTCTTATGTATCCCTTAGCTTGTGATTTGTGAGTTTCCGGGTTTTGGGAATTGTTTTAGACTTATGATGTTGAGTTGTACTTGCCATGCGGCATTCAGTATAGTTTCCTTTAGATATTTGATTTGATTTTCTCTATTTTTCCGCAATTATTATATTTCCGCAAATGTTAGGCTTACCTGGTCATGGGGAC
>NW_017693023.1:0-5024 GCF_001879085.1 Nicotiana attenuata | reverse complement strand
TGTGATACGAGATATAGCCCGAGGGGTTGGTATTGTTCTATGTTATTGCCCGAGGGGCTGATTCTGTTGTTATTATGCCCGAGGGGCTGGTATTGTTCCATGTGTTTGCCCGAGGGGCTGCTTCTGTTGGTATTGTGCCCGAGGGGCTGATTCTATTGATATTGTGCCCGAGGGGCGGTTCTTTACGTGCTTATCTTTTCTAGTTGCCTGTCATTTACTTGCTTAACTGTTGAAAGTTCTAATTGCTTGCATTCAATTGATTAACTGTTGAAAAGCCAATTTTGAAGAAGTTTAAACTGAGCTAAGGTGCTTAAGAGATTTCACAGCTTCATTGCTTTCTTACTGGTTTTGTACTGCTTCTATACAACATGTTGATGTACTCTTCGTGATTTCCTATCACTCAGTCTTCATTTATTTTTATTACTCACTGAGTTGGAAGTACTCACTTTACTCCCTGCACCTTGTGTGCAGATTCAGGTATTTCTGAACCCAGTAGCGGGTATTGGTTGCTCAGAGGCAGAGTCATTGGAGTTTAGCAAGGTAGCTGCCCGACGTTCGCAGCACTGCTTTTCTCCCTCTCGATTTCATTAGACTGTATTTAGTACATTTTTTACTCTAGTTGTATTCAGACCTTAGTAGATGCTCATGACTAGTGACACCCCGTTGTCGGGCTGTGTTGGTTTTTGTTTCCGCAAATTATGCTGTTAAATGCTCATTTTGGGATTTTATTTCTGATTAATGACTTAGTAGTTATTGTTCTAGTTGTTTAAAGTTAATTGGAGGTGTCTCGGCTGGCCTTGTCTTCACGAGAGGCGCCATCACGACCGGGTGGGGATTTAAGGTCGTGACACCACCCCATCGCAAATGCAAACACTGGTTCACAATGCGAACCTAGCAGACACTTAGCCAAATCTTGCAATTGCGATCAATATCTCGCAAATGTGATACCTGAAGCACCTGTGCAAAAACAAGAAATGCTAGAATCTTTCCAATCACTCTGATACGCTTCTGAAACTCACCCGAGCCCTCAAGGCTCCAAATTAAACATCAACACAAGTCTAATAATATAACACGAACTCGCTTGCACGATCAAATCATCAAAATAACATCCGAAACCATGAATTGGACCTCCAAAACACGTGAAATCAACATGAAGCTCAAGAACTTCTAAAAACACAACCGCATGTCTGATTCCTATCAAATTAACTCAGAATGACGCCAAACTTTGCGGACAAGTTTCCAAATGAAAAATAGACCTATTCCAAGTCCCGAAAAAGAAATCCAAATAAAATAGCTATGAAGTCAACCCACGGTCAAACTTATCAAAATTCTAAACCTTTAAATTGTCAACTTTCGGCCAAAGAACACAAATCAACCTACGGACTTTCGAATTCGATTCAGGGCATATGCCCAAGTCCAAAATCATGATACGAACCTATGTGAGCCATCAAAATACTGTTCCGGGATTGTTTCCACAAAAGTCAAACTTCGATCAACATTTTCAACTTGGGCTTCTAAAGTGAGAAGTACTCATCCAAATTCATCCTGAAACGTTCAAAAATCAAATCCGACCATGCATGCAAGTTATAATACACAATATGAAGCCACTCAAGACATCGAACCGCAGAACTGAACCTTAAAGATCAAAATGACCGGTTGGGTCGTTACATTGTCCCACTTTTAAATAAACATTCGTCCTCGAACGTGCAAAGAGTCTTTCCCGGGTCATCAAATCATGGTATAAACTCTCCATACACATTCTCACGGGTGATACCATGTCACCCTAATCAACATAGGCCCGACAACATCATCTCAACTGAAGATAATTCTTTCTGCTCATGCCGATATGCCTCAGAATCAAATTTCAACACCCATCAAGGACCCGATTCTCACATAAACGCATGCTATAACCCTCAAATAGCTGTAACAGCTTATGCATACATCAACAAACACAACCTCACGACATAACACATTACCCATATGCCCATAGCATCAACTCTGACCACAAGTTGCCTATTACCAGGGCCGGTTACGGCAAACAGACTCATATCAATTAGATCCTTGTTCTAAACCTTCATAACACTGAAATTAATTGAAGAAACACGCAAAACTCAAAGCAACTCATCTGGTCAACAAGCCACATCGAATGCCACTTGGGGATATACATCGCAATCCAAACCCAACAAGCATAACTCGAATATGATTGAATATGAAAAGTGGGACACATGATAAAACTGTCAAACAAGCCAAACAGGCACAAATCCCACCGATACCATACTGTAGATCCGCTCCACAAGGAAGAAGGACACAGCCAACAACCACAATAATTCTTACCTTAATATGACCTCACTCCGGTACATAGCCCGGCACAAACGCACCTATTCACAAAGAACACCAGGTCCCCATCCTCCACTCGGAATGACGAGTAATAAATATCTCAGCAACTAAACCATTCTACTAACTCAACCTCGTAGAACCAAAACTACAACACGTAATAGGCTTTCATACCTATAGAATATCCAAATCACAAGTCGAACCAATCAGAACCTGCAGTATTTAACTAACAGAAAGTCCACCCAAGCCTCTTGACCCTCAGAGCAATCAAACCAGGACGATAGACAAGGGCTATCACAATAAAATTCCCCAAATGGCGTGAACACATGAACATAGTACAAGAATCACAAAACACAACCATATCTGAAGCAAGGTAGGGTGAATATCAATGGGACCGGGTCGAAATAATACAAATGCATCTCTATAATCATTTGAAATCATACCTGTAATGACATTATCTGGTGCATCAGCCTCCGCCATACCAGGAAGAGCATAGCAATGGGCACAGCCTCCCTCTCTAGGGCGACCTCCACCAGCCTGACCTCCACTTCTAGCTGGCGATGCACATGTAGCAGCAACTGGGGCGGAACTCATAGCCTGAATACCCCGTTGTGACACATCTATCCGAAGTCTGGGGCAATCTCTCACCATGTGGATGGTATCTTCACACTCAAAGCAACCTCTCAGCTGATGTGGCTATGGAAGTTTTCTAGTACGGGTACTCTGACCCATGGATATCTGAAACATCACGTGAAGCCTAAAGTGCAAATTTAATTGGCTAACCCACAAAACCTCTACCATGACGTACCCTACCTCCATAATAGGGATTAGTAGATCCTCCCGGTCGACGAGGCCTATTAGCCTCCCCGTCATCTCTCTCCTGGCCCCGCATAACCTCTAATCGGTGAGCTATCTCTACCACCTACTGAAACAGAACATCCATCTCCAACTCTCGAGCCATGTTGAATCGGATACCATAAGTGAGCCCCTCAATGAACCTGCAGACTCGCTCCCTAATTGTAGAAACCAAATCAGGTGCATGACAGTACAACTCACTAAATCTAATGGCGTACTCAAACACTCATAGTGCCCTGACGCATTTGCTCGAACTCTGTGCGCCATGCATACCGAAGGGTCTAGGGAACAAATTCCCCCAAAAATATCTCTAAGAACTTAGTCCAAGTGAGTGGCACTGCATCCGCTGGCCTACCCTCCTCATAAACCTACCACCACTGATATGCTGCTCCAGATAACTGAAACGTAGTAAAAGCACCTCCGCTCGTCTCCACAATACCCATGGTGTGGAGAATACGGTAGCACTTCTCTAGAAAACCATACACATCCTCGCTAGCTAGGCCACTATAAGTAGGAGTATGATACTTCTTGAACCTCTCAAGTCTCTGCTGCTCCTCCTCAGATGCCCCTAGCCTGACCTCAGGCTGAACCGGAATAACAGGTTGTGCTGGCATGACACCCGGAACCTGACCAATGTAGACCCGCTACTCTAGAGTATGGGCGGGGGAGTCTGAGATCCTCCCCTGGTCTGTGAAGTAGCTGGTGCAACCAGACTCAATCCCACCTGAGTCAATGTACCAAACATGCTCAGGAACTGCGCTGAAGTGTCATACCCCAAACCTGAAGAGGCATGGCCGGCACCCGGTGCCATACTCGGCCCGAGCGTACCGCTTTGTAACTGTGAACTCTAGAGGGGTAACCCTCAAATTAGGCCCATGAGGCCATATTCTGAATCGTCTTAAAATAACACCTCTCTCATCTATGGGTAAACATACCCAACAGTTGATATATATAACTGTGCAAGCCGACGAAGCCGCCATGAACATCTACTGATATATCTATATATAGGACTCGTCTACAAGCCTCTAGAGATAATTGAACTGTACCATGGTCGGGACAGGGCCTCGACCTACCCATCAAACCTGTATATATAAAATGGACTCCAAGGTCTAGACCTGGTAACTCTGAGGAAGTGGAGCTTACCAACCAAGCTGATGTTTGGCTCTGACTTGTTGCATTTGAATTAGAAGCTCCACTTTCACCCGTCATCACCTTATCACTTTGTATATTTTCAGCCATGTATGAGTCACTGCAACAACAAAAGAAAAGGAATGAGAATAAAGACATCAAGTTTTAAACTAATTGTATTTGTAAACTAATCGTATTTAGTGATATTGTATTATCCTAGAGATCCTTTCTCTTTCATGTTGAAATCAATGCAAATCCTTTTCATCATCATGTACTACAAAGTCAGATTACACCAAGAAATACAGATGAAGTAAGCATAGAATCCCATGCTCTCCATACTGAGGAGAAAAGCTACAATGATACAGTTCTCTAACCTGGAAAAATCAAGTACTACTATGTAATGAACAAAATCAAAAGTAGATCATTAATTCCTAAAAGCTTGAGCATATGCCAGAGTACAAATTCAGAGGTCTAACCAATTGCATTGGCTGCAAAATGCTTTTTCCTTTTAATTCAGAATGAATATAAGCATCAATCGAAAAGCCAGTGCTTCTTGTACAATTGTAACAGATAATTTCTAATTATTGGCAGGTACTTGTGGAAGCTGATCAGATTGAAATTAAACAGCCTCTACAACACATCCAAGCAACTGCAATACCCAGCAAAGCCCCACAAAAACCTGGGATGGGTGTGGCCGAGAAGTCTTT
>NW_017693022.1:0-5024 GCF_001879085.1 Nicotiana attenuata | reverse complement strand
CGGGTCAACGCCGTTGATAAAGAAAAATGGTGGGACAACAAAATTGAAAGCATATTAAACTGGAGCGGATACGAACCTGGCTAGGGACTCGGCAAGAACGTCCAATGAATCGCTAAGCCCATCAAACTCAAGAAACATGGTACCACCTTCGGATTGGGATATGAGTATACTTGGGAGGAATACAACCACTGGTCGCCACCATGGCGTGACCCTTACTATCCATTGGAGCAGCCAATACCACGCTTGGAATAGACTTTCCAACCGGCCGAAGTTATCTATGGGTCAGAAGAAGAGGAAGCGTTGGCAGCAGTGAGGAATTTGTTCCTGGAGGACGACGATATGGATTGTTGTGTCATTTTCGAGGAGGAGGGGGAGGAAGGCCCTTCCATACAGGCTGTGAGCAGAGGAGCATGCCTCAATAACTGGACCATCAGGACCACCAGAGCCCGGCGAGCCTCGGGGTAGTAAGGCTGAACAAGCATCATGCACTATCTTTTATTTTTACTAGTTAATTTTTTCCTTTCGCATTTTTGATTTCCGCAATAAGATATTCAATGTTCAAAACCGTTATGGAATTTATCAAAGCATTTTGATTTTTCTTATAAATCAACACTCTTATTATATTCTCTCATTAGTTTACTTATACAGCATTACTATTACTTATCTTGATGAACCAATGACTGTGACATGCAATACGACAACGCAACAAACGGACATAGACTCAGAGAAAGATGACATATCGGAAGAGATTGTTAAGGAAGTCGAGAATTTTGAAAACAGGCCGAAGTCCAACCTGGATGAGACTGAGATTGTTAACCTGGGAGATAAAGAGAATGTCAAAGAAACACGAATCAGCGTTCACTTATCGTCATCAGAAAAGAAGGAATACACAAAATTTCTAAGAGAATATGAGGACATCTTTGCCTGGTTGTACGATGACATGACTGGTCTGAGTACATCTATTGTGGCACACAAACTGCCAACTAATCCAACATGTCCACCAGTAAAACAGAAGCTCTGAAAGTTCAAGCCAGATATGAGTTTGAAGATCAAGGAAGAAGTCACCAAGCAAGTCAAAGCTAAAGTTCTCAGGCTAGTTGAATATTTGACATGGTTAGCTAATATTCTACCGGTGCCAAAGAAGGATGGGAAGGTTAGAGTCTGTGTCGACTACCAGGATCTCAACCAGGCTAGTCCGAAAGATGACTTCCCCTTGCCAAATATACACATCCTGATCGACAATTGCGCCAAGCATGAATTGCAATCATTTGTGGATTGTTTCGCCGGTTACCATCAGATCTGGATGGATGAAGAAGATGCTGAGAAAACGGCTTTCATCACGCCGTGGGGAATGTACTGCTACAAGATGATGTCGTTTGGGTGAAGAATGCAGGGGCCACCTATATGAGGGCTATGACTACCATTTTTCATGATATGATACCCAAGGAGATCGAGGTGTACGTAGATGACGTTATCATCAAGTCCAAGAAGGCCACTAATCACATGGAAGATTTGAGGAAATTCTTCAATAGACTGCGGAGGTACAACCTGAAACTGTATCCCGCAAAGTGTGCATTTGGGGTTCCTGCTGGAAATTTGCTTGGGTTCATTGTGAGTCGCCGGGGAATAGAACTGGATCCATCAAAGGTCAAAGCTATCCAAGAACTGCCACCGCTAAAGAACAAGAAGGACGTGATGAGTTTCTTGGGGAGACTCAACTACATCAGTCGATTCATAGCACAATCTACAGTTATCTGTGAGCCAATCTTTAAGATGTTAAAGAAGGACGCCGCTACTAAATGGAGGGATGACTGCCAAAAAGCTTTCGACAGAATTAAGGAATACCTGTCAACGCCACCGGTCTTAGTCCCGCCTGAGCCAGGTAGACCTTTGCTACTCTACATCACAGTATTAGATGGAGCTTTCGGCTGCGTTTTGGGGCAGCATGATGAAACAGGTAGAAAGGAACAGGCCATTTGCTATCTCAGCAAGAAATTCACTCCGTACGAGGCCCGATATTCTCTGTTTGAGCGCACCTGTTGTGCTTTGACTTGGGTAGCCCAGAAGCTGAGGCACTACTTCTGTGCCTACACTACATATCTCATATCAAGGATGGATCCCTTGAAGTACATTTTTCAGAAGCCCATGCCCACCGGCAAGATAGCCAAGTGGCAAATCCTGTTGAGTGAATTTGACATTGTCTACGTAACTCAGAAGGCAATCAAGGGACAGACGCTAGCAGATCACCTTGCTGAAAATCCCGTAGATGGAGAATACGAACCCTTGAAGACGTATTTTCCTGATAAAGAGGTATCATTCATAGGAGAAGACATTGTAGAACCCTATGATGGGTGGAGAATGTTTTTCGACGGAGCAGAAAATTTCAAAGGAGTCGGTGTGGGAGCAGTCCTAGTATCAGAAACCGGTCAGCATTATCCGGTGTCAGCTAAGCTTAGGTTCCCATGCACCAACAATATGGCCGAGTACGAAGCCTGCATCTTAGGGCTCGAGATGGCTATTGACATGAACATTCAAGATTTTCTAGTGATCGGAGATTCAGATTTGCTTATACATCAGGTACGAGGAGAGTAGGAACCTAATAACTCTAAGATACTCCCGTATCTGCATCACGTGCAAGAACTGAGGAAGAGGTTCACAAAGACGGAATTCCAGCATGTTCCCAGAATCCAGAATGAGTTCGCCAATGCATTGGCTACCCTATCATCCATGATACAACATCCGGACAAAAACTTCATTGATCCCATTCCAGTAAAGATCCATGATCAGCCGGCTTACTGTGCCCATGTTGAGGATGAGGCCGACGGAAAACCTTGGTTCCATGATATCAAGGAATATTTGACAATGGGAGAGTATCCGGAGCCTGCCAATCATACTTAGAAGCGCACACTTCGGAGATTGTCTAACAACTTCTTTCACAGTGTAGGAATCCTATATAGGAGGACTCCTGACTTGGGATTACTAAGGTGTGTCGACGCAAAGGAAGCATCCATGCTACTAGAGGAAATTCATGCTGGGACTTGCGGTCCACATATGAACGGTTTTGTCTTAGCAAAGAAGATACTCCGGGCTGGTTACTTTTGGATGACTATGGAAACGGATTGCATCCAGTATGTCCAGAAATGACACCGCTGCCAGATACATGCAGACATGATAAAGGTACCTCCAAACGAGCTTAATGCAACAAGCTCACCATGGTCGTTCGCCGCTTGGGGAATGGATGTTATTGGACCGATCGAGCCGGCCGCTTCCAACGGGCACAGGTTCATCCTAGTAGCCATTGACTATTTCACCAAATGGGTCGAGGCAGCATCTTATAGAGTAGTAACTAAGAAAGTCGTAGCAGACTTTGTCCGCGACCGCATTGTTTGTCGATTCGGTATTCCAGAGTCAATCATTATGGATAATGGCTCCAATCTCAATAGCAACTTGATGAAAGCTATGTGTGAAACCTTCAAGATCAAACACAAGAATTCTACAGCCTACAGGCCTCAGATGAATGGATCCGTAGAAGCCGCCAATAAGAATATCAAGAAGATACTGAGGAAAATGATAGAAAAACATAAACAGTGGCACGAGAAGTTAGCATTTGCTCTATTGGGGTATCGCACCACAGTCCGCACATCAACTGGGGCAACCCCCTATATGCTAGTTTATGGTACAGAAGCAGTCATTCCCGCTGAAGTAGAAATTCCTTCCTTAAGGATCATACAAGAAGCTGAGCTCGACGATGCAGAATGGGTGAAGAGTCGTTACGAACAGCTAGCTCTTGTAGATGGGAAAAGAATGAATGCACTATGTCATGGTCAGCTTTATCAGAACAGAATGTCCAGAGCCTTCAACAAAAAAGTCAAACCAAGATAGTTCACACCGGGACAGCTGGTATTAAAGAAAATCTTCCCGCATCAAGATGAAGCCAAAGGGAATTTCTCTCCCAACTGGCAAGGTCCGTACATGGTTCACCGGGTTCTGACAGGAGGAGCCCTTATACTTGCAGAAATGGATGGAGAAGTTTGGCCAAAACCAATCAATTCAGATGCAGTCAAGCGCTACTATGTGTAATCATTGCTTTCCTATATTATGTAAATTGAACTATGTCTTACCTGATTCTCGTTTAAGAGGGGATACGTAGGCAACCTTATGGGTTCGGTCACAATTTAATAAAATTTTCATTTCCCCCCGCAATTGGAAACTGGGGCAGAATTTTGAGGAGGACCCTCAAAAATCCAAAGTAATTTCAGCCAATTATCGCAAGCAGCCGTTAGAAGCATCAACCTGTTAAACTGGGGCAGAATTTTGAGGAGGACCCTCAAAATTCCACAACAAGAGAGGCCGCAATGTCTTGAGCCACGTCACAGTCGTCGGTTCATCTAAAAGTTGTTTCTTAAATATATACTTATGTCACATTTGTCTTTACAAATTCATGCTGTTTATTATCGAAGTCGCTTTGTTCAGTAACGCTACCCCAATGATACGTACCGTATCACCAGATCAGAGCCGAACAGGTCAAGCAAGACCAACGGGGATACGAACTAACCTCCCCTCTGCAAAACACATGATTTTTCTTTGGATGCAAACACTCAGATTGCGAAAATATCTGACATACTATGCACTCACGAGACGAATGTTGTTCAGGAATACGACTCTCAGAATTGTTACATTTACCAGCATCTGCTATCCACGCACGTCGGCGATATTCCCTCTATCGCAATGTCCCCAGCAGTCAAAATATCGCAACCTGCTATCAGCTAAGAAACTCTATTTGCCATTTTGTTCTAATTTTTTGCATTGCATATGGCTACCATTCTGCCTTCCGAGACTAAACACTATCTCCATCTGCATTTCTGCATGGCTGAAAGATCGCCACTTCATTTACACTTGCATGGCTGAAAGATCGCCACTTAATTTATACTTGCATGGCTGAAAGATCGCCACTTCATTTACACTTGCATGGCTGAAAGATCGCCACCTATTGCATTTCATGGGCTGAAAGATCGCCACCTACT
>NW_017693021.1:0-5025 GCF_001879085.1 Nicotiana attenuata | reverse complement strand
TATATCGGCATGGTACCAATGTACGTTAGGGATGTGGAGTCGAGGGGCATCGATTCAGCTATTGCCCTATCAACCTAAGGTCACCAAGTAAGCCACTACTTAGCACAACCAACGTACTCTTGTTGTATATGTACATCCATATTGAAGAGTCCTCATAAACATGGTCTTAATAAGATGTGAGTCACAAACACTTGTGTGTACCTACTCCTTGAAGGAGCCGTATTGTTCGTGAATCCACTCTATCACAAATTCTCTTATTTACATCCTCTTGTGGAATTAAGTTCTATAAATACGTCCTTGAATGGAGTTATAACTCTAGGATTAATACTTCCCACTTTCTTTCCTA
This sequence comes from Nicotiana attenuata, assembly GCF_001879085.1. NCBI lineage: Eukaryota > Viridiplantae > Streptophyta > Magnoliopsida > Solanales > Solanaceae > Nicotiana > Nicotiana attenuata. Next base: position 4,679 of record NW_017693021.1, on the reverse strand, counting down.
AATTCTCAACAAGGGACTATATCCGATGAATTTCTTACACAATATTTTATTTAAATGGACAACATCTGCCAACTTGCGCCTATGCATGCACTGTCATAAAGTTTACCTATGTGGTGTCAAGTTCCATGTAAGGCATCCCAGTGTTGCGATCCTTCTCGAGTCACTCTTTTACTCACTTGTGTATATGGCTTATATGGTTTGAACAATCACTCTACTCTCTTGCGAGTATAATCATGAAAGCTTCTCAATGTCTAGTAACATAAGAGCATAACTTAACAACTATCACATGAGTGAATGTTAATCGAATGGTCACCGTGTGCATAAAGTCTCTCTGAAAATTTAGATCCTCACATCCCCGTCATAGGAAGATCTTGTGTCGCCATAACTTTCGTGTCCACTTGGGACATCCCGCAGTAAGTAGCTCACTTTGTCCTAGTATGGTGGTTGTTCGTGGCACGGTCGTATATTGCAGTTGGGAGTTAATATAGCAGAAGCATGTCCAGCTTATAACAAATGTTTATTTTCTCTTCACACCTCCATAACAGGTGGTTAGTGAATTTATTGTGATAGTTTCCCCACACTTGTTCGATAACCATGAGAGAACATATCCTTCTATGAGTCATTGTAACACTTCCTTTCTCGAAAGGACCCTTAGTAGGATCTCCGTCAAGACCAAGCACACCTTTGGGGGTTATTATAACACAACGCCTGTTTCTCATATTTTTCTGTCTTTCATTAGCATCTGGGTAGTTCTCAAGTCAAAATCCATGGAGAACTCATTATGAACATCTGCAAACCGTCCATGATCATTTTATACTATCGCGTTGGGTTCCCACCTCACTTCAAGTTCATCAAAGGTTGATAGCATGCCGCAATTGCTGAGATTGAATGATCTCCTTTCGATAATGGATTATCTACACATGTGCTAGTCCAACGATCTGCTTATCAGTCTAACTCTCGCCTTTTGGTTTTGGATTGACCAAGGAGCAATACACCTAGTAACACATTCGTATGCCAAAGCTTCTCTCTCAGTCAAGTCTTATAGCGTCTCCCAATTTGGCTAGTAATAGTTAGTTGTGTAGAAGTGTGCTGTAGTGCTTCCTTGTGAAGTAGAGTTGCTAAACATAATTGGATTTTTGAATTCTGGAGCTATACATCACGTGACTACATACAGAGATCTTCTTTAAAAAATATAGCTTCTCGTAATTGCTTTATATTACCACCATTCCTAGTGGTTACAATGTAAAGGTTACTTCCATAATGCTCTCTCACTTTCTTTTCATTTGTCTTGCATCATGTGTTGTTTACCTGTAATCTTCAATGCGATATTATCTCAATGTCTCGACTAGTTATCCAACTATATGATTTGATTTAATTAACCTCACTTTTATGTACTCTACAAGCGCCTTGAGAGTGGGCAAATTTCCGCTTTTCTACAGACTTCTAATGTCTTCAACTCTGTTTAAGCTTGTTGATTCCAAGCGGTGCTCTTAGTTGTGCTGCCTTACTATCTATTTTCTTCTGGTAACTCTCCTCGTGAATCTAATTTTATGCCTTATGTCTTCAAGGGTCAGGGTATGTCCCTTTTGTTAGAATAAAAAGATATTGCTCCCACTCCTTATGAGATGTTCTCCTAAACAATCATCTACCTACTCTACTTGTCCATGTGACTAGATAACCTAGGTTACTTTTCCCCTATAAATGCATTAAGACGTCTCATTCTTTCAAACTTATCCATGTGGGCACTTTGAGGCCTTGTTTTATACCAACTCGTAATGGTTTTAAGTACTTTTTTTCCATTGTTGACGATTTTCTAGGACTACGAGGGCTTGTCTAATGGGTTTCAAAGGTAATGATTTTCCTTAAAGTTCAAGCTTAAATTCCCATGATTTCAAACCAAAGTGTGTCCCCTTTTCAAAAAGTCTCAAATAGGCCGGATTGGATGGGTTACGTGGCCTTCTGCTCACTCGACTTCTAGAATAATTGACTATGTCATTGTTATGTGAGGGGATTTTTGCTACCCTTGGTATTCCACCTCCTTGGGTGGATAGGAGTGTCATTTGTCTTTCTCCCCGGAGTATCATGTTAACCATTAGAACGCCTCTAACCAATACATAATTTCGTCCCAACATTTAGATGTCCTAGCTATGTGGTTTTACACGTGAAAGGTTGAGATTAGATGCCTTCAGATTTTTGCACATATCATGAGCATATTGATTTGGAAGACAAGTTGTCGTATCTTTAGCTCTCTCATATAGGGTCAATTGTCAGGGAGGGTTAAGCTGTTTGAATTATGATAATCTCATAAGTGTTTAACTTTATTTTCATCCTCATGGGCTTATGGCATAGATTCCTTGTGTCAGCTAACGTCAGGAGTGTAATTCAACTTCATGTATTTTGAATCCCATATCGCATTCAAGGTGCCAGAGTATTCTCATTTTTGATAAATTGATTTTCCCTACACTCTAGGAGACGACTGGGTCATGTACTTGAATATTCCTCCTTAATGATTCCTATTGCCAATGTATTACTTACTCCTATGCCTCATTTGTCTAATAATTGATGTCATCACAGTGATTAACCATGTCAGCATTGTTAGTTGTAATTTTAATGTCCCTTAGCATATAACCTCAGAAAGTACTCTGCTCAGCGCATTAATGAATTCCTTGATAACTCCAGCCCAATCTTGAACTCTGTGTTCCTCATTGCATTAAATTTATTAGGTATTGAAGGTCCAAACATGTCAAATGGGGATCATCCCCGTGTGATCACATATATTCGATAGGTAGTTTTATGGCCAGTTTATGATAGCAAATCTTAGAGTAATCGTCGAAGGTCATCAAAGGTTTAGCATGGGTGTTCGAGTAGAGATTTAAAATTCAGGAGGGTGAACCGGTTATTCTCAAAATTTTCCCCTGTAGATGTTATGTGAGTTGATAATGAGGGGTACGTAAGCGCATTTCCTGTTAGGTCGCACTAGGAGTATGATGTTTCCCCATAGTTGTTCCTCATGAATTTGTGTTTTCATATGTCTATGTCTAAGAAGGTAGGTGGAGATCATTTGTGTATCATCCTGGTGTAAATTATTGAAGGTGAATGTTAATGGATAATTAGCTTATACGAGGTATCTAGCTGTCATCCTTGTTAGATAAGTTTAGGGGTTGGGATTGCTTCCGTGAATGTGTTATGGCAAGGCTTGTGAGTCGAGGAGGCCAACTTGAAGGCCTAATGTATCGTGGAAGGAACATATTTTCTCTTGATTGTGTATCAATAAGCTTTGACTTGAAAGGTACCTTATAGGTGTTATGATCTAAAATGTGCAGTCCATGTTCAGGTGTCATTATGATAATGTAGTGCTTGTAATGCTGAGGTTCGTGCTATTGATATATACATTGTGGTGCTTTTCGAGTTGTGGATGTATTTTTAGGATGGTTTTGGTGGTTCTCTAGCAGGTGGATAGTCCTAGTTACAAAGGAGACTCTGCCGAAATTTCTGAAAAATTTGGGAGTTAGTCAAAATTTAGGGACTTGAGGTAAGTGAGAAAAGAGATATATTAAGTTAAGCATTTAGGGCAGACTCTACTCCTCATTCGAGGACGAATGATCCTAGGGGAGGGGAGAATGTAAGGCCCCGAAAAATTTCGCTAAGTAATTTAAGATTTCGTGGTGCCACGTAGGCTAATTATAATATTTTATGTGCTATTAATATGGTGGCATCAATTGGACTTGGTAAATAAGTGTACGAGTCCTATGGTAAGTAATTTGGGGCCTAGGGAAAGGCCTAAGCCTAAGTCAAATTGGAAAATTTCATAATAGGCTAAGATTCCAAATAACTTCGCACAAGTCCCCATTTTGAACGAGCATATCTATGTATATATAAGGTTTTATGTGATGAACAACCTATCATATGAAAGGTCTTCGAGTCTAGTTTCCAACGCTTCAAATCGTTTGTAATTTGGAGGTGTATACAAAACGTTACGACCGTTTTACTGGGCATGTGTCATATGCGCGCCCATGTGCACGGCGGAAGCGCGGCCGCGCATATTGAGAAGTATTCTGCCTCGTGAGCGCGTCCTTAGCGCGGTCCTAGAGCGGGCGCGCTAGTAGCAGACCTCTAAATACACCTAAGGACGGGAAATGAGAGAATTTAAGTCATTTTTCAAGACTAGGGCATCCTCTCCATCCCCAATTCGGCCAAGGCATTCAATTGCACACCTAAGGTGAGTTTTTAAGTGTGTTTTCATGGTGATTTCACTTCTCAATCACTAGTTAAAACATGGTTTTGATTGGATTTCATAGGATTTCTTCAAAATCTCAAGAACATCCCAAAAGTTGTCTTTCAAGATTTGGTCTACAAGAGGTAATCTTTTACCCTTAGACTTACATATATGGAGTTATTATGGAAATATGAGTATGAATTAAGTATTGTAACTCATGGGATGGTGATTGGAAGCCATAAGTGCCTAACCTAGGTTGTGTTGGTGTTGTAGAGATTGTGAGATGGGTTATTGAGGTATGATTCTTGGGTGTAATAGTATTATGTATACATGCATGTACAAATTAGGTTTGTAGGAAGATTGTTGAACATAAATAAGTAAAGATTGGATTGGGGAATGACGGAAATCTTGTAAAAGAGATTTGAAATCAAGATGCTCAACTAATGTTTTATAAAATGCTCAA
>NW_017693020.1:0-5025 GCF_001879085.1 Nicotiana attenuata | reverse complement strand
GAAAGTGATGATTTTGAGAATAGGCCTAAGTCTAACTTGGACGAAACTGAGATTGTCAACTTAGGAGATACAGAGAATGTCAAAGAAACACCTATCAGTGTTCATCTGTCACCATCAGAAAAGAAAGAGTACACGGAATTTCTAAGGGAATATGAGGACATATTCGCCTGGTCGTATGATGATATGACTGGTCTCAGTACATCCATTGTAGCTCACAAACTGCCAACCGATCCCACATGCCCACCAGTAAAACAGAAGCTCAGAAAGTTCAAACCTGACATGAGTTTGAAAATCAAGGAAGAGGTCACTAAGCAAGTCAAAAGCCAAGGTTCTCAGGGTGGTAGAGTATCCGACATGGTTAGCCAACATTGTGCCAGTACCAAATAAGGATGGGAAGGTCAGAGTCTGTGTCGACTACCGGGACCTCAACCGGGCCAGTCCGAAAGACGACTTCCCCTTACCAAACATACACATTGTAATTGACAACTGCGCCAAGCATGAGCTGCAGTCGTTCGTTGATTGTTTTGCTGGGTATCATCAGATATGGATGGATGAGGAAGACGCGGAATCATTACGCCGTGGGGAATGTATTGTTACAAAATGATGTCGTTTGGGTTAAAGAATGCTGGGGCCACCTACATGAGGGCCATGACTATTATTTTCCACGACATGATACACAAAGAGATCGAGGTGTATGTAGACGATGTCATCATCAAATCCAAGAAAGCCACTGACCACATGGAAGATCTGAGGAAATTCTTCAATAGACTGAGAAGGTACAATCTGAAACTGAATCCCGCCAAATGTGCATTCGGGGTTACTGCCGGAAACTACTTGGATTCATTGTGAGTCGCCGAGGGATAGAATTGGACCCATCAAAGGTTAATGCCATTCAAGAGTTGCTGCCGCCGAAGAACAAGAAGGACGTGATGAGTTTCCTGGGGAGACTCAACTATATCAGCCGATTCATAGCTCAGTCCACCATCATTTGTGAACCGATCTTTAAAATGTTGAAGAAGGACGCCGCTACCAAATGGACTAATGATTGCCAGAAAGCCTTCGACAGAATCAAGGAATACATGTCAACGCTGCCAGTTTTGGTTCCGCCCGAACCAGGTAGACCTCTTTTGCTCTACCTTGCGGTATTGGATGGGGCATTCGGTTGTGTTTTGGGACAACATGATGAAACGGGGAGAAAGGAGCAGGCCATCTACTATCTCAGCAAAAAGTTCACCCCGTACGAGGCCCGGTATTCCCTATTGGAACGCACCTGTTGTGCTCTGACTTGGGTAGCTCAGAAGTTGAGGCATTATTTCTGTGCCTATACCACTTACCTCATATCAAGAATGGATCCGCTGAAATATATCTTTCAGAAGCCCATGCCCACTGGCAAGTTAGCCAAGTGGCAAATCCTGTTGAGTGAATTTGACATTATCTATGTGACTCAAAAGGCAATCAAAGGACAAGCCTTAGTAGATCATCTCGCCGAGAATCCCGTGGATGGAGAATACGAGCCTCTAAAAACGTATTTTCCCGATGAAGAGGTATCTTTCATAGGAGAGGATATTGTAGAGTCCTATGATGGTTGGAGAATGTTTTTTGACGGAGCAGCAAATTTCAAAGGAGTTGGTATAGGAGCAGTCTTAGTATCAGAAACCGGCCAGCATTATTCGGTATCTGCCAAACTCAGGTTCACGTGCACCAACAACATGGCCGAATACGAAGCCTGCATCTTAGGGCTCAAGCTGGCCATTGATATGAACATTCAGGAGTTACTAGTGATCGGGGATTCAGATTTGCTCATACATCAGGTCCGAGGAGAATGGGCAACCAAGAACTCCAAGATACTCCCTTATCTGCATCATGTACAGGAGTTGAGGAAGAGGTTCATAAAGACAGAATTTCAGCATGTCCCTAGAGTTCAGAATGAGTTTGCCGACGCATTGGCCACCCTATCGTCTATGATTCAGCATCCAGATAAGAACTTCATAGATCCTATTCCGGTAAAGATTCACGACCAACCAGCTTATTGTGTTCATGTCGAGGAAGAAGCAGATGGAAGACCATGGTTCCATGACATCAAGGAATATTTGACAACAGGAGGAGCCCTCATACTTGCAGAAATGGACGGAGAAGTTTGGCCAAAGCCGATCAATTCAGATGCAGTGAAGCGATACTATGTGTAGCCATTTATGATTTCTTTATGATGTAATTTGAACTACGTCTGACCTGATTCCCGTTTAAGAGGGGATACGTAGGCAACCTTATGGGTTCGGTCATAATTCAATAAAATTTTCATTTCCCCCCGATATTGGAAACTGGGGCAGAATTTTGAGGAAGACCCTCAAAATTCCAAAGTCGATCTTCAGCCAATCATCGCACGCAGCCGTTGGAATCACCAACCCAGTAAGCTGGGGCAGAATTTTGAGGAGGACCCTCAAAATTCCGAAGATAGAGGTTGCAATATCTTTAACCGCGTCACAATCGTTGGTTCATCTAAAAGAAAACTATTTTTTTAATTATATGATTACGTTACATTTTTCACTAAATCATGCATGTCCGTTATCAAAATTGTTTTGTTTAGCAACTCTACCCCAAGGATACGCACAGTATCACCGAGACAAGGGCCGAGCAGGACGAGCAAAGTCCATGGGGATACGAACTAACCTTCCCCTCTTTTTCAGAACTCACGATTTTTCTTTGGATACAGGCACTCAAATCGTAACATCACCAGATATATCTATGCACTCATATTTATCGAGAATACAACTCTCAAAATCATCACCTATTTACAATTGGTACCCGGACACGACATCCCCAGCAGCCACAATATAGCAATCGACTATCAGCTATAAAGCTATCAGCTAAGTGATTTTACCATTACTTGCCTTTTACATTTCTTGCATTGCATAAGGCTACCTTTCTGCCTTCCGAGACTAAGCATTGTCTCCATCTGCATTTCTCTGCATTGCATAAGGCTACCTTTCTTCCTTCCGAGACTAAGCATTGTCTCCATCTGCATTTCTCTGCATTGCATACGGCTACCTTTCTGCCTTCTGAGACTAAGCATTGTCTCCATCTGCATTTCTCTGCATTGCATAAGGCTACCTTTCTGCCTTTAGAGACTAAGCTCTGTCTCCTTCTTTGCATGGCTGAAATATCGCCACTTCATTAAAATCCCGCATCGGCTGAAATATCGCCATTTTTATTTATTTCTTGCATCGGCTGAAATATCGCTATTTTTTATTAAGTCTTTACATCGGCTGGAATATCGCCACTTCATTTAAATCTTGCATCGGCTGAAAAATCGCCATTTGTACTTACACTTTGCATCGGTTGGAATATCGCCATTTTTATTTAAGTCTTGCATCGGCTGAAAGAACGCCAAACCCCGCATTTTCATGGGCTGAAAGATCGCCAAGTTATCTAAAGGCGTCATTGTTCGGAGGCACCATTTTCATACCCCGAGAATGCCATGCCATGTCCTGAGGACCCCACTTTTATCTTTCGCATATCATTATTCAAAGGCATCATGGTTCGGAGGTATCATCCTCATGGCCCGACAACATCATTTCATAGCCTGCAAATCCTTTATTACACGCTTCATGGCCCAGGACGTCATGGTCCAAGGACGTCATCCTAACCATCCAAAGACAGCATTCATGATCCAATGGGAACTTGCATCACGTTTAAATTTGGGAAAATTTCACATAAGAACAACTGAGCTTCCTACTTTTCAATTTTATAGCCCATATTTCAATTTACAACCAACTAGCCCAAAAGTATAGGCTAAGATTCAACATCCAACTCCAATAGGTTCTCAAAATTACTATTTAATTTTTAAAAAAGATTGCTCAAGCTTTTAAGTTAATTTTCGAATCAGTAACTGTGACTCAAATATTAGTTCAACAAACCAAATCCATTTGGGTGGTGAAAATAAGATTTTTACAAGCTTAAATATGTGGGTTTAAATTTTGAATTTGATTTTGTGAGAAATTTAGAGTGGGTATTATTTAGACTTGTTAGAAATTTTATAAGGAGGTTGTATATAAAATTTGAAGTCATTTAATGGAGATTTGGACTGGTTTTGAACAAGAATTACAACTGAGAATCGTGGAAGAAGTTCGTCTACAGACGCTTGTATATAGGTGTATAAAAGTGTATAATAGTGTATAAGTTGTGTTTATACACTCACAAGATTATATATAATTATACAAAAAACTGACGTCGTCTTCTTCCTTGCGTCTTTTCTGAAATTTAACTCAAATCTTGCTTAAATCTACTCCAAATCACTTCAAATTTAAACTTTGAACACCTTTTGATATTTTCAATGAATTGGAACAACACCCAATCCAAATAACTAACAAACTAAAAAAATTCTATTTTTGAAAGCAAAGCTTTGAATGACCTTCAATGGTGGACTTTTACGTACTCTTCGATTTTTTTACATTGCAACCAGATGATATAGAGAAAGAAGCAGTAATGGCGAACGTCAACTTGAATCATGTGTAGAAGATGTGAGAAGAAGAGAGAGTGAAAGCAATGGTTGTGAGAACAAAGATTTAACTCCATAGCTTTTAGAAGCAATGGTTGTAAGAACACAAATTTTAAATTTGCAAGAGTTAGTGTTTTCAAAATATGTACAATATGGGCTAGGTAGGGTAAAACTTAAAAACATGGGTCATTTTTTGTTATGGTGTGAAGTCATGTGTATTTTCTTGTAATTCTTTCTATCCCTAATTAGGGGCAGTCAAGTGCTATATTATCTTGTTTGGCTAAGCTTATGATAAATTAGACTATTAGAATATATTTTATAGAAAAAGGTACAAGTAGCTGAAATGTGCGCACGCACCTCCTCCTCTTGGCTTGTCGAGAGGCATTTCATCTTCTTACTTTTATGATTGAGCAAGAAACATGATATTATTATTTTTTTCCCTCCCATTTTCTCCTTGTCAAGATTTTTGAGTGTGCAAGGTAGTGTCACAGGCATAAAAATCAAGGTACTTAAAACTTCGTTTGAATATA
>NW_017693019.1:0-5025 GCF_001879085.1 Nicotiana attenuata | reverse complement strand
ACCATGTTCCATGACATGATACATCGGGAAATTGAGGTCTATGTAGACGACGTGATCATAAAGTCGAGGAAACAACGTGACCATGTCAAGGACTTGAGGAAATTTTTCCAGAGGCTCTGCAGGTACAACCTCAAACTTAATCCAGCGAAGTATGCGTTTGGAGTCCCATCTGGGAAGTTGTTGGGGTTTGTGGTAAGTCGACGCGGTATTGAGTTAGACCCGTCCAAGATCAAAGCCATTCAGGAGCTACCGCCGCCAAGGAACAAGAAAGAGGTGATGTGTTTGCTTGGCAGGTTGAATTATATCAGCAGGTTCATTGCCCAGCTCACAACGACTTGCGAGCCCATCTTTAAGCTGCTAAAGAAAGATGTTGCGGTCAGATGGAAGGATGAATGTCAAGCAGCATTTGACAAGATTAAGGAGTATTTGGCTAGTCCACCTGTGTTGGTCCCGCCGGAGCCGGGAAGACCCTTGATCCTTTATATGAGAGTTTTGGATAACTCTTTTGGTTGTGTACTGGGGCAGCATGACATCACAGGAAAGAAAGAGCAGGCGATTTACTACCTCATCAAGAAGTTCACATCGTATGAGGCGAAGTACACTCAGCTTGAGAGGATGTGTTGTGCCTTAACCTGGGTAGCGCAGAAGTTGAAACATTACTTGTCATCATATACCACCTATCTAATCTCTCGGTTGGACCCGTTGAAGTATATTTTTCAGAAGCCCATGCCCACAGGGAGGCTGGCGATGTGGCAAATCTTGCTTACGGAGTTTGATATTATCTATGTAGCCCGGACTGCAATGAAAGCACAAGCGTTGGCTGATTATCTAGCCGAGAATCCAGTTGATGATGAATATGAACCTTTGAAGACATACTTCCCCGATGAAGAGATAATGCATGTTGAAGAATTAGAACAAGTCGAGAAATCGGGATGGAAACTGTTCTTTGATGGGGCTGCCAACACCAAAGGCGCGGGATAGGAGCAGTACTGATTTCCAAGACAGGGCAACACTACCCTGTTACGGCTCAACTTCGCTTCTATTGCACCAATAACATGGCTGAATACGAGGCGTGTATCTTGGGGTTGAGATTGGCTATAGACATGGGTGTCCAGGAAATCTTGGTCATGGGTGACTCGGATCTTCTGGTACACCAGATTCAGGGTGAATGGGAAACACGAGACTTGAAGCTCATACCGTACCGGCAGTGTTTGCATGAACTTTGTCGATGGTTCCAGTCAATAGATTTCAGGCATATTCCAAGGATTCATAATGAGGTCGCCGACGCTTTGGCTACTTTGGCGTCAATGTTGCATCATCCGGATAAGGCTTATGTGGACCCTTTGCAGATTCAGGTCCGCGATCAGCATGCCTATTGTAACATGGTAGAAGAAGAACTTGATGGTGAACCCTGGTTCCATGATATCAAAGAATACCTCAGGATGGGAATATATCCAGCACAGGCCACAGGGGATCAAAAGAGGGCAATTCGACGCTTGGCAAGCAGATTTTTCTTCAGTGGAGGAGTGTTGTACAAAAGAACTCCAGATCTTGGTTTATTAAGATGCATAGATGCTAAACAGGCTACAGTTATCATGACCGAGGTGCATGCGGGAGTTTGTGGACCTCATATGAGTGGATATGTTTAGATATCTAGATTAACATAACCCCGAGATTATGTTAATCTAGATTTTGACAAGATCCTAATGACAACAAGTTGGTTATGAAAACAATTGCCTTCACTAGAGATAAGCTAATCAAGAACTAGATTCGGATCTTGACTTCTAGTTTGAATAACTTACGACAACAACTAGTAAAAGAAACTAGTCGCCTTCGAAGAATATCAAAAGAAACCAGAGATATCACAAGAAAGAAAATTATCTTACTACCTTGACTTTGTGGACCTCAAAGGCAAGTTGAGGAGTTGCTTGAGAAAGGTTTTGTGAGAGAAAGCATGAGCCCTTGCTCCGTTCCCGTCCTATTGGTACCCAAAAAGGATGGAACTTGGAGGATGTGCGTGGATTGTAGAGCAATCAACAAGATAACGGTAAAGTATCGCCATCCTATTTCTCATCAACTTTACCTTTCCCCTTGTCTTCTTGAGGTCTAGAAATCACTTCTTGTTTTGGCCATGGCTTCTTGGAATTGGTGTTTGGCCGACTTCTCCATGAGCTAGCTTCCTGCTTTCTTTTATTTTGCTTTTCTATTTTTACAGCCAAATCTACTAATTCATCTATAGTTACATATTGTTGTATCTCTACTACATCAGCTATTTCTCTATTTAAACCATTAAGAAATCTAGCCATAGTGGCCTCTTCTTCTTCCATACAATTAGCTTGGATCATAGCCATATCCATAGCTTTAAAGTATTCATCAATAGTCATGGTTCCTTGCTTCAAGGTTTGAAGACGCAGTTGTAGGTCTCTTTGAAAGTGGGAAGGCACAAACCTCTTCCTCATGACTCTCTTCATCTCGGTCCAAGTAGTAATGGGTGGTTCTCCATCTTGTTGTCTGTCTCTTGTAAGCTTTTTCCACCAAATAGAAGCATAATCAGAAAATTCAACAACAACAAGCTTAACCTTCTTACCTTTAAGGTAGTGGTGACAGTCAAAGATGGCCTCAACTTTCCGCTCCCAGTCAAGGTACAAGTCTGGGTCTCTTGTGCCCTTGAAAGATGGCATCTTCATTTTTATGCTGCTAATATTATCATCTTCTACTCTACCTCGTTGTCCCCTCCTATCTCTTCCCACCCTATCTGGATTTACATCAAGATCATCAACAAAATCATCTATAGGGTTTTCTTGATTTACAATGGGGGCATGGGGTACATTTCTTCTATTAAGAGGCCTAGGATTATTTTGAGGTTGTACATCAGGTTGATTTCCCCTCCTAAGTGCAGCTATTGTCTCATTTTGTTCGGCAATAGTATCCCTTATCTCTTGGAATTGCAAGTTCCATCTCTCGAATTGTTGATGCATAGCTTGTAGAGTGAAATCATTTCTTGCTCGAATTTCGGCTTCTTGGAGAGCCCTCTCTTCATCATCACTAGCACCTGCATGAGACATCTTTTTAAAATAATAATAATAATAATAATAATAATAATAATAATAATAATAATAATAATAATAATAATAATAATAACAACAACAACAACTCAAACTTTGGCTCTTTCCCTCAATTGTTCTCACCCACTCTTGCCTTTTCCCCCTCAATTAACCTTTGAAAAATACCTTGTAGATTTATAATTAAACCCAACTCGTATCAAAGACCTTAGTAGTAAAACATTGAAATTTGGGGCACTAAAGAAAGTGAAGAACCAATCCTAGAAAGAGTAGGATTTAGTTGAAATAAACCTCGAACAAAGAAAACGGTTTTTTTTTAGAACAAGATCAAAGGATTAGAAAAATTGATATACTTTTTTTTTCTTAAAGATCTAGGATCCCCTCTTTTTGTTTCCTTCCTTGATTTTGGAAACAAACACAAATAAAAATATGATTTCTTGAAGAGCAAATATGTTTCTCCCTTTTTTTTTCTTTTTTTCTTTTTTTTTTTTTACTTTTTTTTTGCTCCTTTGTTCAAGAAATCCCCAAGATTTATCAAGAATGGAATCTTGATACAACCGCTCTGATACCACTTGATAACACAAAGGTTGGGAGATCCAAGAACTTGAAGAAAATAAGTTGATGAAATACAGAAGCAGTAAAGAAATGCAGGCGGATTAAGAAAAGCAAGAAAAATAAACTAGATATGTCGAAATTCAAGGAAAGGTCCAAGAACCCCGAGATTATGTTAATCTAGATTTTGACAAGATCCTAATGACAACAAGTTGGTTATAAAACCAATTGCCTTCACTAGAGATAAGCTAATCAAGAACTAGATTCGGATCTTGACTTCTAGTTTGAATAACTTACGACAACAACTAGTAAAAGAAACTAGCCGCCTTCGAAGAATATCAAAAGAAACCAAAGATATCACAAGAAAGAAAATTATCTTACTACCTTAAGCTATGAACTAGTTAGGGTTGCAAGATAAATCTTCAAAGTAAAGTTCATAAAGGTTCAAAAGAACTCACAATAATAATATTAATCTTCAATGTCCTACAATGGGAGACAAGCACCCCTTTATATAGTAGTAAAGAAGGAGCTAGTCAAGACTTCAATAAATGAGAATTATATTTCCTAGAAGCATAGAAGACTACCCACACTAAGACCAATGTATTCAACATACACATAGACCAACGCAAGTCAACATAGATTAAAACAACTATTAAATATATATTCTAGAAACTATTTTTAGGCTTATTTGGGCTGCTGAAAATTTCTCTCTTTTGGGGCATATTTGAGCCTCATTCCATCTCCTCTTGGACTTTAATTTGGGCCTCAAAATAGTTGAAAGACTTGGCCCAAAGATCCTTCTTGTGCTGGAGCTCTTCTTCTATTATAAGACACTTTTTAATTGCCAATTGCTTGTCTTGAAATTTCTTTGTTTGAGACCTTGTCATGGGCCTTCTTGGAGCTTCCAGAACTTCATCCTTCTCCTTTAATGATGTTGAGCTGCCATGAATGCTATCACTTTAAGACTTTGATGAATTCATCCTTCTTATACGATTCATCTTTCATTTTTCCCAAATTTTCTTCTAGAGTGAGATGTGTGTGATCAGATTTCTTCTTTCCTGTTCCTAGTTTCAGTTTCAAGTTTTCAGACCTAAGTTCTAGGATAATGTTGTCAAGTTCAAGAACCTGGTTCTTCAACTCAGCATTTTTATCATCACTCTCATTTGCCCTAGACTCTAGACTTTTGCATTTTGCTTTTAGGATCACACATTCCCTAGACAGAACTTCCTTCTCATTGTTAATTATTTCAGACTCATCAATGAAGTCTAGTAGTAGCTCAGCCAACCTTTCTTTAGACAAGAATTTAATCTTGTCTTTGAGATGAAGAATACTTACCTCTTGTTCATCATCTGATTCTCCGATGGCCATCAGTGCTTGCTCTTCTTCAGCTTCATCTTCTGAGTCTTCTTCT
>NW_017693018.1:0-5026 GCF_001879085.1 Nicotiana attenuata | reverse complement strand
TTCTCCTCAAACTGGAGATTGTCCCTTCGTAGTTCCTTTTCATTTGTTGCACAAACCTTGCATGCTCTTCCGCCTTCTTCATCCATTCTCTAAGCTGGCCTCAGAACTTTCCAGGTCATCCTGACAATCAAGGACTTTCTTTTTCAGACTGCTTATAAGCTTTTCGTCCGCCCGGCTTCTTTCCGGGTTTCTGGCAGCTATTTTAATCTTCCGGATTTGATTTTTGAGGGCTTCATTTTCTTGAATTAGTTTTTTCTTTTCACCCTTATCTGCAGCAGCTTGCAAACCGTTTTCAAACTGAAGGTCCATGACTTGCTTTTCTAGCCTGCTTATGGTGGCTCTGTACTCGTTTTCTTTGGTCAGCCAGTCCTATTGCACCTGTGCTCCGTCGGTGAACTGTTGGACATGGGGTCTCTTTGCAGGCCTTTCAGACTCCTAAGGCACTCGAGATCTTTTACCATACCAAGCAGGGTGACCAGGCTCCAACTCTCCTCTAGATAGATCTCGTACTTGAGTTTTAGACTCTAAGAATCTACACTGATGCCAGATCCGACGCACTTTTTCTTCTGGGAAGGCAGCTTTGGTTTCTAACTCAATGACCTGTCGACTCAAATCTTCATCGTGTGGGATGGTCTGGTATCGGCCTAACTGACGTAGGACTCTGTGTGGAGCATAAGGCTGGATACTCCGAAGACCCATCAACAGCAGAAAACACTCTTCAGCCGACATATAGATTACTTCTCCGACCGACAGCCACCCGAACGTCCATTCGATTTTGTCTGCAGTCAAGGATCCCAAGTGAGCATGCCATGATTTTGTGCCCTCCGGGAACTCATAACCATCTACCTGCTTTTCATGTTTTTCAATGCACTCGAGGCCAGTCATACCACAATTCAAGTATCCGGGACGGTGGCAAAGATGTTCCACCATCCATAGTTGTAACAGCATATTGCACCCTTCAAAGAACTTTCCCTCTTCTCGGCAAAGGGTCAGAGCTCGGTAAATTTCTGCCAAGATCATCGGTACTATGGTCCCATTTGCCTTTTTCATCATAAAGTCAGCTATCCCTACGAGTCCCAACTCTATATTACCGTCTTTTCTGGGGCAAATCAAAATACTCAGGAATGCCATTATAAAAGCTAATCCTCTCCGAGCTTCCCACTTGACTTTGTTCCCGCATGAGTAAGACTGGTATCTGGTGTCTCGAAGCCACGGGGATTCCCGTAACGTCGGTACAGAAAGTAGAAGGTACAGAATCCATTGGCCAAATTCCCTTCTTTGACGTCTCGAGTGATGCTTAACAAGTCCAAAAATTTTTGAGGGGTTACTGTTCTAGGTGCCACCGGGTATTGCTTTCTAAGATTCCCCTCAAAACTGGCGTAGCCTACTATCTCTTCCAGTGTAGGAGTTAGCTCGAAATCAGCAAAATGGAATACATTATGTGCCGGGTCCCAAAATGGTATCAACGCCTCAATTATGTCCTTTCTCGGCTTAACCTTCAAGAGCCCAATAAGACCACCCAACGCTTTTGTCACAACTTTCCTGCTGTCGTCCCCCAAATCATGCTACCACATATGTAGCTCCAAAGGGATCTCTTCACGGACTGAAAAAGCTTCATTTGATTTGTGCTCATCATGCACATTTATTAAGGTGATTTTAATTAAAAGAAAACTATGACTCATTTTGACTCAAGAAAAACAAGACCAATTTTTAAAAAGTTTATTTCAAACTGAAACCCAGTTTTTGCAAATACAACCTTTCAACACTTCGGGGAAGAAGATTTTAAGGCTGTGCTTGCTAACTGGCCAAAATTTTAAAAATGACCAAAGGTGTCTTGCAAAAACAGCCTTCTGGTGCCCTTTTAGGGACATTCGGCTATTTTTGACAAGAATGGCATCACCTTACTTATAAAAATAAAATTTTGTTCTTTTTCGACTAATTTAGCTAAAAAAGAAGTTGGACCCGATGAGGGTTGCCTACGTATACCACGCCCTATGGGAATCAAACTGGCGTAGTTCGGGCAAATAAAACAAAACCAACTATTTTTGTAATCAAAACCTTTTCTTCTTTGTTTTTTGTTCATTTTTTCTCAAAAATTCGGCAGAGTTTCAGTACCATTTGGACATTGGTTTTTCTCTTTCAAAACAGGTGACTAACTCACTTAACCCTTACATTGCTATTTTCATTTTTTCCAATTTTTCCCATCACTCAAAATCCGGTTAGCATGCAAACCCGAAGCAAATAAATGCAACAAATAACACGTAAAATATGCATCAGGATGGTCTGTTATTTCGGGTACACCTGTCCTAGACGGACCCAACCCCTGTGTTGAGTCCCCTAAGTCAAATGCACGTGATGCAACAAACGCTCCTACTAGGGATCCGGCATGAGGCTGAGTTATTCTAGGTTTAAAAACCTGGGTTTATTTGTTCTAGACCTGGCTTACCCAAGCGGACAACTCGAGCCGGGGGGGGGGGGGCATTGTACCGGGAATACATAAGCTTCACCGGCTTTGCAACTTGTCCGAACCTCATTCTAAATTTTGGAATATGACTCTAATAGAAAAGAAGTCACACGAAGTGGACACTCCTTCATGATTTGGAAGAGTTAGAGAGAGGAGGGATTCGTAACAATTTATATACAATTCATCAATATTAATGCAGTAAAAAGCAACATTTAGCACATTAGGCTCAATCATGTAAATAAAATCAGATAATAATTAAAGCCAAACATAACAATTCATCTAAGCTCGAATTCTGAACCCTGAACCAGAAGTTCTGGGTTCTTATCCCCAGCAGAGTCGCCAGAGCTGTCATACCTCCTTTTTTCACTACACCCCGGGGAAGGGTAATAAAGGAGTTTTTCCAATTAAAGGACAATCGAAACGGGATTTATTATTAAAAGATTCATAGTCGCCACTTGGGAGATTTATGGTGTCCCAAGTCACTGGTTCAAATCCCGAATCGAGGAAAGGATTGACTCTGTATTACAGTCCGCAAAGCAGAAATTCGGGTAAGGAATTCTGTTAACCCGGGAGAAGGTGTTAGGCATTCCCGAGTTCCGTGGTTCTAGCACGGTCGCTCAACTGTTATTATTGGCATAATTATCTGATTTTAGAAACAATTTAAACCTATGTGCATTTTTACTTTAAACCGCTTTTAATTCATTTAAAGAAGATTTAACGTCGTTTAAAACATGTCTTTGGATCGCGCCTTATGAAATGCACCCGCAATCCGAAACACATTTTATTCAACGTTGTTATGATTTGGATTTGGGTCACATGAAATACACACCCGAGTTTAGGAAGGTAATATTATTAAAATAACGCGCCTAAAGCAACTATGCGTTTTTAACTTTGCGAGGGCCATGGAGATTTGCTAAATGGCACGCCTCGAGTTCTAAGGATTTTTAAAATAATTAAATGAGGGCCACGCATTTGTGATTTTATTTGGCGAGGCGCACCTCAATTCCATTTTTAAAGGATATTCAAGCTAAAATTCGAAGGGCCATAACTATTTGTGATCTACTATGGCTCACCTTCATCTATTCGAAGGGCTTAACTATTTAAAACTCAATGAAGTCAAAAGTTCCCTATGGTCATTTAATTATCAATCAAAAGCCACAAATGGGCTCCCCCCGTGAAGTCCAAAACCAGGAAAACTGGTGAAGGAACTAGGCGTGACTGGGCCGAAATTACAGCCCAAATCACTGTTGCAAACTCCAGTTGTTGTATGAATTGTACTGCAACAATACCTTCAGCATTTGCACACTATTTTTATCTTTTAAACACTCATTTGAATTGCCAATGGAAAGATCAATTTAAGAATTCAAATAACATCAATCTACACGCTGAATCCTAGCCTCATATTAACACTTTTAACAGCCTCACGATTTCAGTTTACCAAAATAACATATGAACAGACCAAGACATAAGCTCGAAGCATTTCCAGCATAAATCAACACTATCCACGTTTAGAATACTTCATGGACCAAAACCATCATATAAACAAACAAGGGGAAGAGCTGAACAACATGACCTAAACTTATTAAACCATACTTTAAACATATGAAAATGAGTTTTAGAAGCTAAACGAAGAATAGTATATAGACTAGGAGTATTGGGCCCCAAAATTCGAGTTGCTTTATTTCAGTCTTTGCCAAGCTAAACAAATCTAACTAAACAACTAAAGCTTTGACCCTTAATCAACAAACATCTTTAAAGAAATCAAACAGTCCTGAAGTCTTTACATTAGAATGGATTCAAATCCAGCCCCAAAGGCACAACATTAATAACGCAGATGTATATACTTCAATAGCTAAACTAAAACATGTGGAGAAGATTAATGAAGAAAACATATGGCAAATGACATTATTCTTCAAGGCTTGATTACAGATTTCCTAATCCATACTTCAAATGTCATTCAAAGGCCAAAGCAATACCTAGAAAATTGAAGAAAAGGAAGGTAAGAGGTGACACAACAATAAACAACGGCAGCAGATTCCAGTATCAAAAGCAAACCAACAGAACAATTCTAGAACCCAGAAATGAAGTTCTGCAGCCCAGAAATCAGTTTCAAACAAACAACCAACCCAGCAGACCTCAAAACTCAACATCAATGACTAAACTTCAGGCCATTTCAAAGTCTAAACAATCAGAATTGAATCAGGAGGTGAAGATTTCAAATTGCCAAGCAAAAACTCAATGGAACAGTATCTCTTCAAAATTTTCAGCCGTTTAGTTATTTTCAGAATTTTTCACTCTCTCAGTCTCTGAATTCAGCCTCAAGTAACAATGCCTTTATAGGCAAGTTACTAGGGCAACCCTAGGGGTTTAGTTTTTTCATTTTAGTCCTTTCTTAGTTTTCCTTTTTGCTAGTTAGTCCTTCATTTTCTGACTTGGTGATCAAGTTAACCTATTTCAGCTTTCTAGAAAGCTTCCTAAGCTGATATTTGAGAGATTCCCTATGCCCTTTACCCAAAATACCCCCTTAGTGCCATGTTTTTTACTTTGCCACTCAAGCAGACC
>NW_017693017.1:0-5026 GCF_001879085.1 Nicotiana attenuata | reverse complement strand
AACTGCTAAAGAAAGATGCTGCGGTCAGATGGACGGATGAATGTCAAGCAGCATATGACAAGATTAAGGAGTATTTGGCTAGTCCACCTGTGTTGGTCCCGCCGGAGCCGGGAAGACCCTTGATCCTTTATCTGACAGTTTTGGATAACTCTTTTGGTTGTGTACTGGGGCAGCATGACATCACAGGAAAGAAAGAGCAGGCGATTTACTACCTCAGCAAGAAGTTCACATCGTATGAGGTGAAGTACACTCAGCTTGAGGGGACGTGTTGTGCCTTAACCTGGGTAGCGCAAAAGTTGAAACATTACTTGTCATCATATACCACCAATCTCATCTCTCGGTTGGACCCGTTGAAGTACATTTTTCAGAAGCCCATGCCCACAGGGAGGCTGGCGAAGTGGCAAATCTTGCTTATAGAGTTTGATATTGTCTATGTAACCTGGACTGCGATGAAAGCACAAGCGTTGGCTGATCATTTGGCCGAGAATCCAGTTGATGATGAATATGAACCTTTGAAGACATACTTCCCCGATGAGGAGATAATGCATGTTGAAGAATTAGAACAAGTGGAGAAGCCAGGATGGAAATTGTTCTTTGATGGGGCTGCCAACACCAAAGGCGCCGGGATAGGAGCAGTACTGATTTCCGAGACAGGGCAACACTACCCTATTACGGCTCTACTTCGTTTCTATTGCACCAATAACAATGGCTGAATACGAGGTGTGTATCTTGGGTTTGAGGTTGGCTATAGACATGGGTGTCCAGGAAATCTTGGTCATGGGTGACTCGGATCTTCTGGTGCACCAGATTCAGGGGGAATGGGAAACACGAGACTTGAAGCTCATACCGTACCGGCAATGTTTGCATGAACTTTGTCAACGTTTTCAATCAATAGATTTCAGGCATATTCCAAGGATTCATAATGAAGTTGCCGACGCTTTGGCTACCTTGGCGTCAATGTTGCATCATCCAGATAAGGCTTATGTGGACCCTTTGCAGATTCAGGTCCGAGGTTAGCATGCCTATTGTAATATGGTGGAAGAAGAACTTGATGGTGAACCGTGGTTCCATGATATCAAAGAATACCTCAGGATGGGAGTATATCCAGCTCAGGCCACAGGGGATCAAA
The DNA here is from genome assembly GCF_001879085.1 of Nicotiana attenuata. NCBI lineage: Eukaryota > Viridiplantae > Streptophyta > Magnoliopsida > Solanales > Solanaceae > Nicotiana > Nicotiana attenuata. The sequence continues at coordinate 3,897 of NW_017693017.1, read as the reverse complement.
AGAGGGCAATTCGACGCTTGGCAAGCGGATTTTTCTTCAGTGGAGGAGTGTTGTGCAAAAGAACTCCAGATCTTGGTTTATTGAGATGCATAGATGCTAAACAGGCTACAGTTATCATGACCGACGTACATGCGGGAGTTTGTGGACCTCATATGAGTGGATATGTATTGGCAAAGAAGATTCTCCGAGCAGGTTATTATTGGCTTACCATGGAACGGGATTGCATTAGTTTCGTGCGCAAGTATCATCAATGTTAGGTACATGGATATTTGATTCATTCCCATCCGAATTGCATACGATGTCAGCACCATGGCCTTTCGTTGCTTGGGGAATGGATGTCATTGGGCCGATCGAGCCAGCAGCGTCGAATGGGCACAGGTTTATTCTGGTAGCCATTGATTATTTCACTAAGTGGGTTGAAGCGAAAACTTTCAAGTCTGTGACCAAGAAGGCAGTGGTCGATTTTGTGCGTTCAAATATCATCTGTCGGTTAGAAATCCCGAAGGTAATTATCACGGACAATGGGGCCAATCTCAACAGTCATTTGATGGCAGAGACATGTCAGCAGTTTAAGATCACGCACAGCAATTCCACCCCATATCGTCCTAAGGCGAATGGAGCAGATGAAGCAGCTAACAAGAACATCAAGAAAATACTTAGGAAAATGGTAGAAGGGTCCAGGCAATGGCATGAGAAGTTACCTTTTGCCCTGTTAGGTTACCGCACTACTATTCGCACCTCAGTAGGGGCGACTCCTTTTATTCACTGGTGTACGGCACTGAGGCAGTAATACCCGCAGAAGTTGAAATATCGTCCCTTCGGATTATTGCCGAGGCGGAAATTGATGATGTTGAATGGGTCAAAGCCCGTTTGGAACAACTGAGTTTGATTGATGAAAAGAGATTGGCAGCAGTATGTCACGGACAGTTGTACCAACAGAGAATGGCGAGAGCATATAACAAGAAAGTGCGTCCGCGGAAGTTTGAAGTAGGGCAATTGGTGTTGAGACGTATCTTACCTCATTGGGTTGAGGCAAAAGGAAAGTTCGCCCCAAACTGGCAGGGGCCATTTGTTGTAACCAGGGTGTTGTCCAATGGCGCATTATATTTGACAGATGTGGAAGGAAAATGTGTAGAAATGGCTATCAACTCTGATGCAGTCGAGCGATACTATGTATGATTTCTTTGTCTAGTCTGTACTTGATTGTATTTGGCATATTTTTGAGATTGGAATGACGAAAGCATTTTGTTCTGCTATCTAAACACTTTATCCTTTGTTACCCCTTTTGAGCCTCATTTATTTTCTTTCGTACCCCTCTTTCGGAATCAATAACAACTCGGGAGCCCGAGTAAGGAAAATCAGCGAAGAAACAAGAAAACACAGTCCAAAAGAAAAGAAAAGGAAAAGAAGAAGAAAAGAAAAGAGAAGAAAAGAGAAAAGAAAAGAAAGAAAAAAAAGAGAAAAGGAAAAGAGAAAAGAAAAAAAGAGAAAAAAGCAAAAAGAAAATGAAGAAAAGAAAAAGAAAGAAAAAGAAATGAAAAGAAAGAAAAGAAAAGTGGAAGAAAGGGAAGATCACAACAACGAAGTAATTTTATGACCTGAACTACGTTTGACTTGATCCCGAAAGGGTACGTAGGTAGCCTCTCTCTGAGGTTCAGTCACACCAAAACAAAATTCCAAAAGTTCCCCAAGAAAGAAACTAAGGCAGAAGTTGTGGTTGTTGTGAGAAATATGATTCCGAAAGTTGTAACTTTGAACCCATGTTGAGTTGTTTTGAGCCTTTGATACCCTTCTTTCTAACCTCATCCAAAATCCTGCATTACGGTCCAAAGAACGACCTTCTGATCAATCTTCAAGAAGTGCCAATACGAGCAAGTAAAAGTGATTCACGTCAGGGGAAACACTCCGGTGCAAGAAGAAAATGATAAAAATGAGAGAGCCTTATGGTGAAAACCTCACGGGCACCGTAAGGCGAAGTGAGTTAAGAGAAATCAATAATGAGAGAGTCTTATTGGTGAAAACCCTCACGGGCACCGTAAGGCGAAGTGAGTTGAGAGAAATCAAAAATGAGAGAGTCTTATTGGTGAAAACCCTCACGGGCACCGTAAGGCGAAGGTGAGTTTTTTCAGATAGGCAAATGAGACAAGTCTGTGGTCGAAAGCTGCTCAAGACATTGCAAGACGAGCAAGGTTTGGGTTTGGGTGAAAATCAGGTTATGAAAGTCCGGAACAGCAAATGTGGCAATCGAAAGTTGATTGGTTGGACAGACTGGGCCGGTTAATCCAAAATGCATGGCATGCTCAATGGTACCAGCTGTTCCACTCAGATAAGTCTTATTCTCTTCTTTCTTCATTACAAATCATCCATTCTCGGATTCTCTCTATCCTTAACCCTCGAGGTCATTGCATTTCATTCTTTCGAGGTCTGTCTTTAAGATGTTTCAGTGTTAGTTTCTGTTCGAAACAAAAGGGAGGAATGTCAAGGCTAACTACCAGCTTCCTAGTTGTACAGCACAACAGGGCCAGAATATATCAAAGATGTCAAAAGGCAAAGTGAGTCATAAAGGACCACAGGACTTTTCATCGGTGGATTAATCAGATAATTGTGGGGAAGAAGCGAAGTTTCAAATAGAGGTGTCAGAAACACAAAAACAACAATACGGGATAGAACACTTGGGTCATCAATGTCAGGGGGTTGAAATTCGATCAGGAAGTCCAGGGGGTTCAAGGCAAGTCCAGGGAAGCGGGTCGGAGTAAAGCCCAGTAGCAGGGACGTACCCAGCAAGAATGCCAGCAACTAACCACCATTTTATATTAACAAGGTCTTTCTTTGATTGAAACAGGGGCAGAAGTTTTGTTTGCTTCGGAGAAACCCTCCGTAAGGAAAGGCAGCACCCAAACAGGTATGACTGGAAATTCTCAGGGCCCTCCTGGAAAATGGGACTTAGTTTAAATGTCAAAACAATTATGAGTAGCATAATTTAGCATAAATGTACCCCAAAGGAGCATAAGTGGGTTTCAAAATTGGCATGTTTAAGATAGGATTCAATTAGAAGTTTTCAGGACCCTCCTGGATAATGGGGCGTAGTTTTAAGGTCGGTTTAGATAACAAGATATAGTGGAAGTCGTACCTTTAGTAGATATAACTCAGGTCAAAACTGTCTTTCAGCTAGAAGTTGTCAGGACCCTCCTGGATAATGGGGAGTAGTTTAAAGCCTTTTGATACAAGTGTGTGGGAGTAATACCTTTAAAAATATAACGTTAGGTTCGTAAATGTTAGGAGTTGTCAGGATCTCCCTGGATAATAGGACTTAGCTTTCAAATTCTTATAATAGTTAGTAGAATAATTCAGTTTAACACTCACATCTGTGTCCAGCCACCAAATTGGGGCAGAAAATGTTCTTTGTTTTCTTTATTTTGTTGAAATCAGGCGCCCACCTGGAGAACAAGGGAATATATTTCAAGCTCAGCAGTCAGGCGCCCACCTGGAGAACAAGGGAATACATTTCAAGCTCAGCAGTCAGGCGCCCACCTGGAGAACAAGGGAATACATTTCAAGCTCAGCAGTCAGGCATCCACCTGGAGAACAGGGGAATACGTTTCAAGCTCAGAAGTCAGGCGCCCACCTGGAGAACAAGGGAAGTACAATGCAAATTTTATCTTTCAAGTTTTAATATTTGGTAACGTAACGCGCCCAGTCATCAAACTGGAGCAGAAGATTTTCTTTGTTTGTCTATTTTGTTGAAATTAGGTGCCCACCTGGAGAACAAGGGAATATTTTTCAAGTTCGGCAATCAGGAGCCCACCTGTAGAACAAGGGAATACTTTTCAAGTTTCAGCAATCAGGCGCCCACCTGGAGAACAAGGGAAGTACAATTCAAATTTTAGCTTTCAAGTT
>NW_017693016.1:0-5027 GCF_001879085.1 Nicotiana attenuata | reverse complement strand
CCCGGATGCTCGAGTATATGGTAAAATCGCAATCCCGGCCCCGTTATTAATTTTCTGATTTTTCTTTTTCTTTTTTTTTAGAGTTAGTTTCTGTTTTTTTAATTTACCTTAAACAACAAAATTACCCTTTTCTTCTATATAGCATTGGGCCAATAAAAATCCATTCTGTTTTATTTTTTAGTAATTTTTCAGCAGCCCAAGAGGTCTTTACAAGCTGGCCCATTTCCCCTTTTAACAAAGAAGTTGGCCCATCCCTTTAAATTAGATAGAGTTGGTCCAACATTTATTTGCATAATATTTTCAATAATAAGATTAGAAAAATAGAAATAAAAATCAGATTTTTTTTATATACCAATTAAGTAACTCACTTTCTTCCAATTAATTATATCGAACGCTAGGCAATTAGTAGGTGCGCTCTAATTCCACGGTTTCGCTTGCGTAACGTGATGTTCAACATTCAATAATTTAATTCAACAAGGTCATACAATATTCGTTAGTTTTCCAGTTGATTTTTAGTTTAATAAACTCTTTGCCAAACTCGCGGATTCGCTTGCGTAGCGCGATAATTGACCTTTTAATAAATTTCAAAAAAAAAAATTAATAATTAAACTCTTAGAATGTATTAATTTTCCTAGAAGTAAATAACTTGCTAACAATTGTTTGTCATGACTGCGGATTCGCTTGCGTAGCGCCGTTATGATTAAATAATAAATTTCGTCGATCACGCATTCGCTTGAGTAGCGCGACGGTTGACTTGTAAATTTTAAAGAGCTAATTTTCTCAAATGTAGTATTTTTTTTAAGTATTACAAATAATTGATTGTCATGATTTCGGATTCGCTTGTGAGGCACAATTATGACAAATTAATTAATTATTTTTATTCGATCACGCATTCGCTCGCGTAGCGTGGTTATGACATTTTTTATATTATTCAAAAACATTCTTTGATTTCTCTAATAATCAAGAGATAAAAGCGGATAGGTACAACATGAAAATAATATAAATCACAGTTTGTCCAAAATTAATTCAAGCCAAGTTTAAGTCAATAAAGCGACCGTGCTAGAACCACGGGACTCGGGGAATGCCTTATACCTTCTCCCCGGTCAACAGAATTCCTTATCCGAACTTTGTTTTCGCGGACTGATAAAAATAGAGTCAAACCTTCCTTTGACTAGGGATTCAAATAAATGGTGACTTGGAACACCGAAAAAATCAATTCCAAGTGGCGACTCTGAACAAATAATCCCTACTCAAGTTTTTGTCACTTTAATTGGAAAAACTCTTTAACCCATACATACATATATTTCGGGGAAAAAGGGGTGTGACATTAGTGAGATAGCATTCCACAAATTTAGAGAGTGGTGGCCCGTGAGGAAATTGATCCCGGAGAGACAATTCATTGACACTGATCTTCTACCTCTCAACCCAAAGGTGCAAGAGAAATTCCGTACTAGAGATGGCTGGGGTTTCTTCAAGGAGAGGTATATTAATGCCAATGAGCATATGGTAAAAGAGTTCTATTGCAATGTTTCTCATGTGGTCAAGGACACAAAGGCGACGAAGGTGCGGGATAAAATGGTGGTTTTTGATGGAAAGTCCTTGAATGAATATTTGGGGTTCAAAGAGGAAGATGAAACAGAATACTTGGCGAAGCTAGCAATGGGTGAGGAGGTGCGTCCTTGGTTGGCCGACTACTTGGCAGCCCCTGGAACTATTCCAAAATGGTTGAAGGCGGGGGAGAAGATTCTGCGGAACACATTTAATTTTGAGGCAAAGGGTTGGTTGACATTTGTTTGCAGTAGACTTGATCCCTCCACACATGATCACTCAGTTCCTCTCGCCCGGGCTGTTCTTGTGGCATCTATCATGGCTGGGCTTCCTCTCTATGTGGGCAACATATCTCGAGGGTGATCTCTACCGTCGGACAGGAGACCAACACAAACTACCCCTTCCCAAACACTCTGTCCATGTACTTTAGGGATTCAGAGGTGAAGAAAAAGCGATTAGATGACAAGACAAAGCCGGTGGCCCCCTATTCATGGTATAGCCAATTGGGTTCAGACAACCCAAAATCCAAAAAATACCAGCCACCCACCTCTGCCCCAACTGGCCAGTCTGAGGAGCCAGTTGCGGTAGAGCCTTCTATTGGACCATCCTCCATCCCAACCACTTCCACCAGTGAGCCCTTACCCCCAGGTCCTTCTACTTCAGCTGACCGGCAGTTCCTGTTTCAAAGACTCATCAGTTCACTGCCCACCAGCTCAGTCAGTCTTTAGCCAGTCTAAACAACTGGATGTCAGCAGCGACATCCAAGTTGTCCACTTTGGCTACTACAGTTGAGGCACATTCAGCACCAGCCATTGCTCAGATTCCTCCTTCCATTGAGGAGACATTGAAGAAGCTCCTGGCCGACCAGGAGAAGATTTTGGAGACCCAGGCCACCTTGACTACGGCAGTAGCCTCACATGGCAAGGCTTTGAAGGAGCTTGCAAAGGAACATAAGAAAATGAGAAAGTCGAGGGCGTCTCAGGAATCGGTAAAGAAGCTACAAGCAGATGTGGACAAGCTTTTGGCAGATCAGATGCCATTAGACTTGCTATTGGGAGATCCAGCTCTAGATCCAGCGGCAGCACAGCCACAGCAGGAGGAGGAGCCTAGGCACCCAAGGAAGAAGAGGAAGCTTCCTAGCACTGAGGGTGTTGTGATAGAGGTGGCACAGGTTCAGGAGGGTACCTCCACTGCTCCACCAGATATTCAGCCGGTCCATGACCCGACCCCTGTCCCAGCAGCAGAGCAGCAGCAGGCCGGCAACCAGTCTAAGGTTCCTGCCAGTACAGCGGACCAGGGGACCACTGATCAGCCCATGAAGCCGGATCAGGCTTGAGGAGCCATTCTATATCCTTTCTCTGTTTTTGTGCTTAATTTGGTAGTTGGCATTGGGGACAATGCCAGCTCTTATTCGTGGGGGGTGCGCCCTACTGTTTTGATACATTTGGATGATTGTATATATTTAACTTTTAGTTTATGTTTTAGATTTGATAGTTGGTCTGTATATAACTGCTAATTTTGGCTACTTCTCTACTTTATGTATATATTCATCCCCGTTGTATATTCTACTCCCCATTGTACATATTCATTCGGTTTTTCTATTTTTGTTAAAAATTTCGTTCTTAGCTTGGTATTTAGGCTCGTAGCCTTTTGTTTTGGTTTTGGCGTTGTCAATAAGCCCTTGGTTTTCTTAATGCCACGGTTCTTTCAAAGGGTAGAGTGTTGTGCGAACCGGGTGGCTCTTCCCAATGATAGATGGCGTGATAAACTTCTTAAGGGTTTGAGTCTGTTTTTGATTTTGCGTAGTTAAGGGTACCTCAAGCAAAGCTTCACTTGGGCCTAACACATTTGCCTTTGATCCCATGGTCAAAGACATAATGTTGTGCTTAGGATGGTGAAAGTTGTGGCCTTGAGACTCTTATGTTGACCAAACAATCATCATGTGGTCTTGTTGAACCATTGTGCGCTTGAATCGTAACTAAGGTCGTTGTGGGCCCTCAACTCGATGTCTTTAGTAATCCTTGAGGGTGTGTGGTGAGAATTAGAATTGTGAGTCCAAGTCCCGAGCCGATGGTCTAGAACTTGCCCCGAATGTTTGTTGAGGCGAAATCCTAGGTGAAATTTGACTTGAGAAGTGATTATAGGCTCTCCTTGATCCAAATGCTAAGTTGAACAACATCATAGCCTACCAATGAAATGATTCCCTAGTTAACCCTTTTGAGCCTTAAACTTCCTTCTTTCAAGAATCAAAACTAAAAGCCTATACCCGTTTTTAATGAGACCCTCTCTTGGCACCCACATCTTCCCTTGAGTAAATGACAAATGTCTAAGTTTGGGGGGAGAGGCAAGAAAGGAAACAATGTGGTAAAAAGGTACAAAAACAAAAAAAAAGAAAGGCAATGAAAAAGGAAGAAAAGACAAGACAAAAAGAAAGACCAAAGTGAATAAGGTCAAAAGGGGATTCAAAGAAAACAAAGGTGAAAAGAGGAGTTAGGACGGTGTGTTGAATTGCATAAGAAAGAGTGATAGTGTGTCTCTCTAACCCCCTTGAAAAAGAAGTAAATACTCAAATGAGTAAAGAAAAGTGTGCCAAAGTGAATCAAAAAAAGTGCTTAAGGGAAGATTGAACCCACTTGAACAAAAACATGTCCTATCCTTGCGCAAAAGCCTTTACAATGACTCCACAAAAGCCCTATATGATCTTGAGTTGAACGGAACCTACATTAGTGGATACTTACATAAGGGGCAAGCATATGGTACCTAGAGCCGGATTTGTGACCTTCTTTTTTAGAGAACTGAGTGAAAATCCCATCAACCTCGGTTTATGTGTCACTACTCTAAAAGGGTGAGGTCCACTTAGGGAGAGTTGAGGATGTTTGAGTTTGGGTTCCACAATGACCAAGGTATTTGAGAAAAGCTCTTTGATGAAATGTGTCAACCCTTGATGCTCTTGTGGCACACTTGATCCATAGTTTTCAAAAGCCTAAAATGTGTTAATGATGCATTCGTATTGAGGGCAATTGTTAGTCCCAATTGATGCTTATTGAGGTACTTTAGGATAGCTGGAAATTCTTGGATTGCTCTTTTGGTGTAGGTCTTATCTTGTTTGCTTGAGGACAAGCAAAGGTTTAAGTTTGGGGGAGTTGATAAGTTAGGATTTTAAGATGATTATACCCCTACTTGCTATTGCTTTTGTTATGAATTGCCACAAAATAATCCCAAAATCCTTACAAGTTGCGCTTGATTGTAGGTTTGAGCGACAAGATGACAAATGTCAAAGATCGGCTCAAAACGGAGTGAAACCTACTAAGTGTCAAAGACCAATTGAAGTGGGGAACAAGAAGACCTAGCGCGGACCGCACTGTTTTGCCACGCGGCCGCGCTAGGAGATTCAGAGACTGGGTCATTCAAGGGCAATCTGCGCGGTCGGCGCTCCTTTTTACACGGTCCGCGTAGATGAGATTCAGAGAGATGGTGTT
>NW_017693015.1:0-5027 GCF_001879085.1 Nicotiana attenuata | reverse complement strand
TAAACTGACTTTCAGGGCATCTGTTTTTCACTTCCACATATGCAGCAAAGAAAGTGTGGAATATTTTCCACTTGGTCATTTCCTCCCTTGGTTCTGCACAACACCAGCATTTAGATGCCATTAAGTAGCCCAACCTTCTGAAAAAATCATCTAATGGCAACTTATTTCTCCACACCTTCCACATAAAAAAAGCAATTTTAAAGGGTAACCCCTTTATCCATATCTTCTTGTATGCTGTCATAGGCTCAGCTCTTTTTCTCAAGTAATCCCAAGCTGTTTTTACAGAGAAATATCCTTTAGGTTCCAGCATCCAGTTAGATACATCAAGTACTCCATGTGCTGTAGGTGGCTTAATGTTTTGATGTATATGTTCTGCATATTCCTCTGGTAAAGCCTCATACAGTCTTTCTGCATTCCATGTATCTCCTTCTACCACATCCCAAACATTGTGTACAGATTCATCAATACCAAATTCCTGTGGAACCAAGAAGTATAGTGCCCCTAAACCAGTCCAGTTATCATACCAAAATAAAGAGGAACCCATTCTTGGATGCCATATAATCTGATGTTCTATCAAATCTCTACACTCTAACATTTTTCTCCACACATGAGACCCTTCTCTCCATGGTACAATCACTGAATTTAGCTTTTTACAATATTTCTGACTCATGAAGGAACTCCAAAGGCTAGGCTTAGTTCTATAATTCCACCATAACTTGCAAAATAAGGCTGTTGCTACATCATGAAGAGACCTAAACCCAATCCCCCCTTCTTCTTGTGGCATACATAAAGTAGACCAAGATGCCCAATGTCTGTTACTGCCTGTAATTGAACTACTCCAAAAAAATTGGGCAAATATTTTATGAATCCTATTGATTACATAAGCAGGAGGGTTGACAGCTGATAATAAATGAATTGGCATGCTCTGCAACACATGAGCAATAAGTACTGCTCTGCCCCCTATTGATAACATTTTACCTTTCCATGATTGTAGTCTGTCCAGTATCTTGGTAATCATGGGTTGGTAGTATTCCATCTTCCTCCTTGAGTAGAATATAGGGCACCCTAGATATATTATAGGAAACTCTTGCCTCTTTATTCCTGTGACCTGCTCCACTTTATCTGCTACTTCAGCATCTGTCAAATGATGTAAGTATACAGCTGACTTTGCCTTGTTGACCAACTGCCCTGAAGCTGATTCATATGCATCAAGAACCTCCATGATGAGCCTAAGTGATGTAGCATCAGATGATGAAAAGATAATTGTATCATCTGCATAAGCTAGATGATTAATCTTTGGGCTCCATTTAGGCATACCATAACCACAGAAGTATAAGTTTTGATGAAGTGCATTAAGGCCCCTTGACAATGCTTCTGCTGCTAGAATAAACAAAGTAGGGGACAGTGGATCCCCCTGTTTCACTCCCCTTGAAGATCTGAAGAAACCATGAGCTTGACCATTTATCAATACTGAGTACCAATTATTAGAGACTATGCCAAAGACCATGCCTATAAATGTTTCTGAAAATCCCATTTTCCTTAAAACCTTTGTCAGGAATAGCCAGGACAATCTGTCATAGGCCTTGGTCATATCTAGCTTTATGATGACATTAGGACCTGCCTTTGTCCTTAGTCTCATGTCTGTGACAATCTCTTGTGTAAGTAGAATATTTTCCACTATGCTTCTTCCTTTAACAAATCCAGATTGTTCTTCTGATATTAAGTTAGGTAGCAGTCCCACCACCCTATCATGAATCACTCTTGAAATCACCTTGTTGGAGAAATTACTGAGACTGATGGGTCTCAAATCAGAGAATGTGCATACCTCTTTCTTCTTTGGAAGCAACACCAAGTTTGTGTGAGTCACACATTTTGGTAGATCATGCCCATTAAAGAATGCTCTAACCATATCATGAAGGTCCCCCCTATAATATCCCAACAGGACTGATAGAACTTACCTGTAAAACCATCTGGCCCTCCAGCACTATCTCCATTTAGTCCAAATACTGCAGCTTTTACCTCTTCTAAGGATGGCTGTTTTGTTAATTCCTGGTTTTGATTCAAATCTACCAAAGAAGGAACATGCTCTATTATTTCAAAAGCTGTTGGTACTGTGGTTTCAGAGAATTGACCTTGGAAGAATTGAATTGCCTCTGTAGCTATTGCTGCCTCCTCATCTATCCAAACACCTTGACTGTTTTGAATTCTGGATAGTTGCAATTTCTTTCTTCTACCTCTTACTTGAGCATGAAAGAACTTAGTGTTCCTATCACCATCTTTAAACCATGACATGCCAGCCTTCTGTTTCCAATATTTTTCTTCCAGAGCTAGAAATCTAGTAAGTTCTGCTTGTACCTTTTGTAACCTCTGCCTGTTTAATCTTGTAGGATTGGCTTCAAATTCTGCTTCATGAACCTTAACCACCTCCTCCATGCTTGCTATCTTTTGAAAAATGTCTCCATATGTTTTTTTGCTCCACACAGATAATGCCTTTTTTAACTTTTTTAACTTGTGATTGAATAATGTGTAAGGATTAGCCCAGAAATCAGCCTTCCAGTTTTCCTGCACCACCTCTTTAAATGTTGCATGCTCCACCCAAAAATTTAAGAATCTGAATGGTTTCTGCACAGGAGGGGTCTCTATATCACATTTTAACTGCATTGGACTATGATCTGATCCAATTTTAGGAAGATGCTGCACTTCTAACCCTGGGAAGGTCTGCTGAAACTCTGAATTAGCTAGACATCTGTCTAATCTCTTGAAAATACAGTCTTCTTCTGCCCTGCCATTCCACCATGTAAAGATACTGCCTTTAAATCCAAGATCACTCAGGTTACATGTATTTATGCAATGTCTGAAGTCATCAACTTCATTGATATGAACTGGAAGTCCCCCAAATTTCTCCTCTTCATCCCATATGACATTAAAGTCACCTCCAACTAACCATGGTACTGTCATGTCATTCGCCATATAATACAATGAATCCCACAGTTCAATCCTTTCAATGGCATCACATTTAGCATACACCAGTGTAAGGACTATTTCCACATGATTTTCTGTGTGAAACAGCCTTAATGTTAGTTGCTGAACCATATTATACATTATTGTAACTTCATATACCTCATCAATAAAAGCCCATATCTTATTTGATTCATTAGCAATTGCCTGTGCAAAACCTATTCTGCTTCTATATCTTTCCAGTGTTCTCATTTGTTGCATAGGTTCCATCAAGCCAATAAAGTCATAGTGATGTTTCCTGTGCATTTTGATCAACCTTTCAAAAGCTTGTTGGGTATTGACTGACCTTATATTCCAGAATAGAGCATCCATTATTGAGCAAATGATTTAGATAAGGTCCTCCTTGTCTGAACACCTCCTGAAGGTGCAACTGTTTCTTTTTGTTGCTTCTTTTTGTTCTTTGCTGCAGATTTAACCTTTTCAAGAACTCTAGGAGATAAGTCACCCTGCCTACCTATGTTCTGAAAATTTTGTGCTGTTGATTCTTCATCCATATCATGCCCTGTTCTGAGACCTCCTCCTTTTGTATTCTCCATTTGTTGCTCATTGATTTTATCTAATTGTTGCTGATGGTGTAAAATCAATGCATGTTCTTCCCCCTTCTTTAGAATCTTTATTTGAACCTGTTCCAATGGAACAGTGACTTCAGCTGCCTCTGTTTGCTGTTTGGACTGCAATTTTTCTTTTTGCTGGTCATCCAAAATGAAAATCTGTACTGCATCAGCCCCTGTTCCTCCTGGATCCACTGAATCACTACCTCTTCCTTCCCCTGCTTTTCCAGAAGTAGGTAGTTGTTCCTTCATGCCTTTTGTATCCTTTATTTCTGTTGCCCCATTTTTTTCCTTTGGTTGTATGATATCATCTTTGCTGGTAGTTGTATTAATGGACTTTCATTTATGCTTTGTTCTTCTTCCTCTTTGTCTTCATACATAGGTTCCTCATCATGTTGTGCACCTATTGATACTTCATCTTCATCAGAATCAATCTCTCTTTGTTCTGACCATAATTTACCCCCACTCCACTGAATTTTTTCATTCAACTTTTGATGTAAATTCTCTTTTGTCTGGATTTCTGGCTTGTTAGATAGGTCCCTATCTACCAAAGTATCCTGTGATGGAATGTCCTGACAAGATGTGTTAATTCCTACAAGGTTATCCACTTCATTGCCCTGAAAAGCTCTTTGTACCCATGAGCTGTGGATTCCTTGTTCTCAAGTATTCCATTACCTTTTCTGTTTGCTACACCTCCTCCATTAGTTGATCCAATACCAGCTGAATTCATGTTAAAATCTAGTGCTGCAGGATTCAATACTCCTGCTGCATTACCTTTATTCTGTAACAGTTGTTGTACTGTGTCTTGTTGCTCTGTAACTGGACTTTTAGGATTTGTTTGAGCTGTTGCTCCTGTAGCTGCCTGACTATCTTTATCAACCTGCTCTTTTCCTGCATTGTCATTGGCCCTAGCTTGCTTTCCTCTTTTAGCAGGAGAGGATAGATCTACATGACTAATTTCCTGTACCTCCTCAATGATTGCCAATTCTTTACCCTGCACATCCCCTGATCCTGCTTCTTCCAATGCTGCAAACTTATTTGATGTCTGCACCTGTTTACTGTTGGGAACTACTGACTTCTTCTGTTGTACTGGTACCATTTCTTGGCCACTTTTAATCACTCCCTCAGTCAGATTTTCTTTTGCTTTTCCTCTACTGTCCCTTACCTCTTTCCATTGAGTACTTGAATTTCCAACAACCTTTCCACTTGATAAGATCATTAACGGGGCTGATCCTCTACCTTTCTGATTATTAACTCCCTTTTCCACTGTTGTATTAACCTTATGTTCTGCAGTATTACTTACCATTAGTTCAGGATGTATCCTCCAGCATTCCACCATGTCATGTCCTTGCAACTTGCACTCCTTACAATACTTTGGAAGGTAGTCATACTTTATAGTTACCCATTCAGTTCTTACCTCTCCTGAAGCCTCATTCACTATGTCCATTCTAACCTTCT
>NW_017693014.1:0-5028 GCF_001879085.1 Nicotiana attenuata | reverse complement strand
TGCGGGGACCCTCAATAAATGCTTTAAAAAAATACTTAGAATTCGGGTGAACCGTTTAGCGAATTCCACGGTTTTCCCCAAAGATAATAAAAGCATAATTGCTTTAGGCGCGTATTTTAATAATATTACCTTCCTGAATGCGGGTGCACATTTATGTGACCCAAATCTAAATCTCAACGAAGTCGAAATGCGTCAAAAGCCACGGGTGCACTGGTGTGACGTGGTTCGCGATACATTTTCACGACGTTGCAATTCTTTTTAAAAGACATAAAATAAAAGAGGTTAAAATAAAAGGCACATAGGTTAGAATATGTTTTAAAATCAGATAAAAGCAAATACAACAGTTGAGCGACCGTGCTAGAACCACGGAATCCGGGAATGCCTAACACCTTCTCCCGGGTTAACAGAATTCCTTACTCGGAGTTCTGGTTCGCGGACTGTTAACAGAGTCATAATTGCCTCGGATCGGGATTCACCCGGTGACTTGGGACACCATTAATCTCCCAAGTGGCGACTGTGAATATCAATAATAAATCCCGTTCCGATTGTCCTTTAATTGGAAAAACTCCTTTACACCCTCACAGGTGTAGGAAAAAGGAGGTGTGACAGCTCTGGCGACTCTGCTGGGGAACAAGAACCCAGAACTTTGGTTCAGGGTTCAGAATTCGAGCTTAGATATGTTGTTGTAGGCTTTATCTGATTTTCCTACATGTTTCATGCTAAATGTGCAAAATGTTGCTTTTTACCGCTTTGATATTATCTGAACTGTATATAAACTGTGCCGGAACCCTTCTCTTCTCACCTCCGGGGATGTGCTTACTGGTTGAGACTCCCTATTCTGTTAGTGTCAATACCCTGAAATAAGAAAGAGGCCGGACAAGTTACTAAGCCGGATGGCCTTTTGGTTCCCGGTACGTAGCCCCCTCCTCGATTCGAGTTGTCCGCTCGGGTACACAGTCTAGAACACATACCCAGGTTTTGAACCTAGAATAACTTGACTTCATGCCGGATCCCTAGTAGGAACGCTTATCTGCATCACGTGCATATGACTTAGGGGACTCAACATACGGGTTGGGTCCGTCTAGGACAGGTGTACCCGGAATAATGGACCATCCTGCTGCATCCTACTTGTGCATTTATCTGTTTGAGACCCGCATGTTGACCGGCTTTGAATATTTGGGAAAAAGTGGAAAAAACAAAAAAAAAAGAGAAAATAGTAGTATAGAGAGTTAATTACCTATACCAGAAGAAACAATGTCCAAGTAGTGCCGAAATGCTGCCGAATTTTTGAGAAAATGAAAAAAACAGAAGAAAAGTTCTTTTTAGTTTGCCAATGGAAAAGAAAAACAAAAAGAGTTTTATTTTCAAATTAGTTTATTTTATTTGCCACTGAAAAAGAAAATATAAAAAAAAAAGAATCCTGCTTTCAGAAATAGTGTATTTACCAACAAAAACAAAAAAAAAAGAGTCTTGTTTTAAAAAATAGTTAGATTTATTTTGCCCGAACTACGCTGGTTTGATTCTCACCGGATGTGAGATACGTAGGCAACCCTCATCGGGTCCAACCTCCCCTTTTTCAAAAATAGCCAAAAAATACCAAAATTTTTAATTTCATCATGAGTAAGTCGGGTGCCGCCATTCTTGTTTAAAATACGCCAAATGTCCTCAACTGGGCGCCGGAAGGCTGTTTTCGCAAGAACAGCCACCCTGGGTCATTTTTTAATGGTTAGCAGGCATAGCCTTAAAATCTTCTTTACAAAGTGCTGAAAGGCCGTATCCGCAATACCGGCTGTTTGTTTAAATTGGCAATTTGAACAGAGATTGTGCCATTTTTCTCTTTTAGGTCAAAATAAGTGATTAAAATCACCTTAATAAATGTGCAGGATGAGCACAACTCAAAATGAATTATTTTCAATCATGCATAAAATCCCTTTGGAGTTACGTCTGTGGTGGAACGATTTAGGCGGAGAAGGGCAAGATGCAGTCAAGAAACATTTGAAAGGGCTTACCGGTTTGCTCGATATTGTGCCTCGCGAAGATATTATTAGAGCACTGGTTACATGTTGGGATCCAACATATAATGTGTTCCATTTTTCGGACTTTGAGCTTACCCCGACATTAGAGGAAATAGCTGGCTACATTGGAAAGGATGAGGTTCCGTTGAGGCACAAATACTTGGTTGCCCCCAGAGTTGTAGTCGTGCACAGATTTCTAGACTCTTTGAAGATAGTCAGAGCCGTCCATAACACAGATCTGGCAAATGGCTTTTGTACTCTGAGCTTCATATATCATCGATATGGCCATATCGGGGGGTTCAACAACCCGGAAAGTAAGATATGTAGAAAAGGAAACCGCCAAAAGTGGGAAGAGCATCGACGTTTCGCCTTTATGGTAGCTTTCCTAGGGCTTCTAGTATTTCCAAGGAAGGATGGGAACATTGACATAAAAATAGCTGGGGTCGTCAGCACATTGATTACTCAAGCTAAAAGTACACTGGCACCTATGATATTGGCCGACATCTTCCGTGCTCTTACAGCTTGCAAGGCCGGGGAAGCTTTCTTCGAAGGGTGCAGTCTATTGTTACAAATGTGGATGATCGAGCATCTGTGTCATCGCCCTCAGTTTTTGAGCTACGGGTCTCCAGAAAAAATATGCATAGAAGAGTTTTACACGAGGATTAAAGGGGCTAAATTGCCAGAAGGAGTCACGGGTTGGACAGCATATTTTTGGTCCCTCACTGCTAGCCAAATAGAGTGGACACTGGGATGGTTACCCGTTGATGAAATCGTATACATGCCGGCAGCCCGACCATATTTCCTTCTGATGGGGCTTAGAAGCATTCAGCCTTACGCACCGTATCGAGTGTTGAGGCAGCTGGGGAGATGCCAGATAGTACCTAAGGATGATGATCTCAGTTTGCAAGTGGTTGAGATTGGCCCTGATGGCCAGTTTCCTGAAGCAGTGGTCCGCCAGGTCTGGAGCGAATGTCAATATTTGACGGCAAACACTTGTGTTCGAGATCGAGCCAAAGGAGAAGTGTCGCCTGATTATCAGACTTGGTATAGAAGGGACGTTGCATTCGAAAGACCAGCCAAACGACCGCACATCCAGGAATTTGTTGAATCATCACGAGAACAGTGGGATTGGTTAACTAAAGAAAATGAGTATAGGGCCCGCATAGGAGCGTTGGAAAAACAGGTCCAGGACCTCCGATTTGAGAACAGCTTGCAAGCCGCGGCTGATGAAGGCGAGAAAAAACAATTGGCCAAGGAGAATGAAGCCTTGCGGGCCCAAATCCAAAAAATAAAGTTAGAGGCCGATAATCCTGTCAGAAGTGCCAAAGATGCAAAGCTTATAGCAAATCTAAGGCAAAAGGTGAACGACTACAGTTTTGACTGCAATAAGGCAGAAAAGGAATTAGCTGGGGTCCAGAGACAATTGGCTAAAAATGCAGAAGAACGGGCCCGCATGGTTAAACAGTTAAAAGAAAAATATGACAATGAGGTCACAGAATTAAAGAAAAAGGTTATTGCCACAGAAAATCGTATGATCAAGAAGGCAAAAGAATTCAAAGTCGAAAGAGAACAGTGTTACATGGCATTGGCACAGTTAGAAATGGACTTGCAGCAACTCCGGGAACAAAGCCAAGCGGATGAGCGAACTTTGGAGGCCAGGGCCCAACAGATAGGGCGGTTGCTTCAAGAAAAAGGAAGAATCCGAGAGAGAATCTTAACCATTGCTCATTCCATTACTAGGAAATGTCAAATGTGCGAGAACATGACCCGTACCACCTTCCTGGCATCAGTGATGATATTTGTAAAACAGATAATGAACGACCTGGACAGACTTCAAAGGGAACTTGCATATAGGCCCGTGGCGAGACCGAATGATGTCCCGCGGGCACCAGGAGCTTTAATGTATCGTAATTGTCTTTGCGTCTGCACTCTTTCTTCTACTAAAAAAGAAAAAGTTTGTCTTCCGAGTCTGTATTTTTGGAGTTAGGTCATTTGGGTTTGTATTTCTTTTTACTAGAGTCAGTGATTTGAGTCTGTATTTTTTGTTTGAATTAGAATAGGGATGATGGAGTTTGTAGTTCTTAGAATCTATTAGTTGTTTTGAGTCTTTGTAATAGACAAGTTTGCTATCAATAAAATTGAAATTGCAAAAAATACCATGCTCCTACTTTGCATTTATTTTCTACGAACTACGCTCGGTCTGATTCACGCAGGGTCGTGATACGTAGGCAATCCCCATAGGATTCGATCATTTCTAAATAATAAAAGGGAAAACTAGAAAGGAATAATAACAAACAGGGGAAAAAAAACCAAATGAAAGAGAACCAAAAGAGGGAGAGCAAAACAAAGTGAAAGGATAAGAGTGGGAACTAATTAGGCAAGAAAAGAAATGAAAGCCGGAATGACGCATGTGAATAAATAGAGGCATAATAGAAGCGTTTGACTGCTTAGGTGCATCCACCCATCAATGTGCGATTATCTATTTGTTAATGCCCTAACCGCTAACCAAGTTGTTGTTGATGAGTCCAGATAGGTGTTTAAGCTGACTGGCATTCTGGCAACCCATCCTTACAACACCCGTTCCAAGGACAAGTCAAACATGGCCAATCAGGATTTGGAAGCGAGCATTATTGACCCATCCAGAGAGGAGGAGGCAGTGAACGTTAATACAATGAGAGAAGAGATGTACAAACTAAAGCAACAAATGGCCGAAATGTACCAGGCTTGGTCGAAGGGACATCCACCACCCGTCTATCCTGCCAACCCCAATTACCTCCCACCGCCAGCTCAACCCCAAGATCCTCCCACAGTGAACTCATCTCCCGCTTTCCCGACGTACCAGCAGTACTATGGAACCACCTCTCAGACACCGCCGCCACCACCACCCAAGCAAATTCCATGTCCTCCACCGCCAACTGCTCCAGTATTTGTGGCGCCTCCACCTGCCACATTGCAAAGATCTTCCAGTGAGCCATTGTTTCCAACTCACGACAGCCAGTACTACCCTCCCGAG
>NW_017693013.1:0-5028 GCF_001879085.1 Nicotiana attenuata | reverse complement strand
CTGTGTTGAAACATATATTAAACTGTTATTCATATTTTGTATACTGTTTTGGAGACTAAAGCCTTGTTGCTTTCTACTCCAATAATTCTTTCTGTCCGGTTTAAAGTACATAAAAACTTTGCCGGAATAATAAACGTACGGGTTTGAAGTATATAAAAACTTCACCATTGTTACGTGTTGTATGTTTGGTTTGATATTCAGTTTGAAGATATCAAAACTTCACTGATTTAACAAAGTTCTGTATTGTTTTCAACTTTACAGAAATATGACGAATGAAAACCAAACTAATGGAAGTGTTGCGGGAACGGGTGCTACTGTTACGAGTGCTGCTGCCTCGTCAAGCCGTTCTACTCCTGCTCATGCTATGGCACCGGCAGAAAAACCCGGAAAGTTTTCCGGTATTGACTTCAAACGCTGGCAAATGAAGATGCTCTTCTATCTTACTACGTTGAGTTTGCAACGTTTCATCAAGGAGGATCCTCCGGTCATGGCTGAAAATACTCCGGATGATGAACGACTTGTTGTAACTGAAGCATGGAAACATTCTGATTTCCTGTGCAAAAATTACATTTTGAGTTGTTTGGAAGATGGCTTGTACAATGTCTATAGTGTCATGGAAACTTCAAAAGCGTTATGGAATGCGCTTGAGAAGAAGTACAAGACTGAGGATGCCGGACTTAAGAAGTTCGTGGCTGCAAGGTTCTTGGATTTCAAGATGATTGACACTAGGTCGGTCATAACTCAAGTCCAAGAACTACAAGTCATTGTACATGACCTCCTTGCTGAAGGTATGACCCAAATCAATAATTTTATTAATAAGATTTATCTTATTATTAATAATGAATTTGTTGCTGAAGGGGAAGGTATGGTCATAAATGAGGCCTTTCAAGTCGCTGCTTTCATTGAGAAGTTACCTCCACTGTGGAAGGATTTTAAGAACTATCTTAAACACAAACGGAAGGAAATGACACTAGAAGACTTGATTGTTCGTTTGAGGATAGAAGAGGACAACAAAAATGCTGAAAAGAAGTCACGTGGACACTCGACAATAATGGGGGCAAACATTGTTGAGGAGGCACCACAAAATAAGAAGAGGAAGAAAGCTTCTGGACCAAAGAATTACCCAAGCAAGAAGAAGTTCAAGGGTAATTGCCACAACTGTGGAAAAACTGGGCATAAGGCAGTGGATTGTCGTGCGCCAAAGAATGATAAGAAGAAAAAGAATCAAGCCAACATGGTTGAAGATGAAATGGAAGACTTGTGTGCCATGTTGTCTGAATGCAACTTGGTAGGAAATCCGAAAGAATGGTGGATAGATTCTGGAGCCACCCGCCATGTTTGTGCTAACAAGGAGTTATTTTCTTCTTATGCCCCCGCAGGTCCCGACGAGACAATCTTCATGGGAAATTCATCTACGGCCAAAATTGAAGGAGTTGGCAAGATTGCATTGAAGATGACGTCGGGAAAAATAGTGACTCTAAACCAAGTCCTCCATGTTCCAGAAATTCGCAAGAATCTTGTGTCTACCTCACTTCTTGTCAAGAATGGATTCAAATGTATTTTTGTTTCTAATAGTGTTGTACTAAGTAAGAACGATTTGTATGTAGGAAAAGGTTACCTAAATGAGGGCCTTTTTAAGCTAAATGTAATAGCAGTTCCTATCAATAAAGTGAATGCTTCTTCTTACTTGCTTGAGTCAAACACTTTATGGCATTCGCGTTTATGTCACGTAAACTTCAAAACATTGCGAAAGATGATAAATCTAGAAGTATTGCCAAAATTTGATTGCATTAATTCTAAATGTCAAATATGTGTGGAATCAAAGTATGCTAAGCATCCTTATAAGTCCGTTGAAAGGAATTCAAGTCCTTTAGACTTAATTCACACAGATATTTGCGACATGAAGTCAACACCATCTCGCGGTGGGAAAAAGTATTTTATTACTTTTATTGACGATAGCACGAGATACTGCTATGTTTATTTACTTAATAGTAAAGATGAGGCAATTGATGCTTTCAAGCAATACAAGAGTGAAGTTGAAACGCAACTAAACAAAAAGATCAAAATGATAAGAAGTGATAGGGGTGGCGAATATGAATCTCCTTTTGAAGAATTATGTTTGGAAAATGGCATTATTCACCAAACAACTGCCCCTTACTTTCCACAATCTAATGGAATTGCGGAGAGGAAAAATCGAACGTTGAAGGAGATGATGAATGCATTGCTAATAAGTTTTGGCTTACCACAGAACTTGTGGGGGGAAGCTATACTTACAGCTAACCGAATAATCAACCGTAAACCTCATAGTAAAAGACAATCCAATCCTTAT
The DNA here is from genome assembly GCF_001879085.1 of Nicotiana attenuata. NCBI lineage: Eukaryota > Viridiplantae > Streptophyta > Magnoliopsida > Solanales > Solanaceae > Nicotiana > Nicotiana attenuata. Next base: position 2,699 of record NW_017693013.1, on the reverse strand, counting down.
GAGAAGTGGAAAGGAAGGAAGCCTAGCTTGAAATACTTCAAAGTGTGGGGGTGTTTAGCTAAGGTACAAGTTCCTAAACCTAAAAGGGTTAAGATAGGTCCAAAAACGGTTGATTGTGTGTTTATTGGATATGTAACCAATAGCAAGGCATATCGGTTTCTGGTTCATAAATCAGAAAATCCAGAGATTCACGTTAATACGATAATAGAATCAGATAATGCTGAATTCTTTGAAACTATTTATCCGTATAAAAAGGAAAGTGAAGTGACCTACCAAAAGTCAAAACGACCTCGGGAGGAAATAATAGATGGTATGCCTAATGAAGAAAATCCGAGAAGAAGTAAACGTCAAAGGACATCTACTTCATTCGGTCCAGATTTTCTGACTTTTCTGTTAGAAAATGAGCCTCGTACCTTCAAGGAAGCAATGTCTTCCTCAGAGGCACAATATTGGAAAGAAGCTGTCAATAGTGAAATAGAATCCATATTGAGCAACCATACTTGGGAATTGGTTGATCTTCCTCCAGGTAACAAAACGTTGGGTTCTAAATGGATTTTCAAGAAGAAAATGAAAGACGATGGTACTATTGACAAATACAAGGCAAGACTTATTGTCAAAGGATTTAGACAACGAGAAGGTCTTGACTATTTTGACACATACTCGCCGGTAAAAAGAATTACATCCATTCGGATGCTAATAGCGTTAGCCGCCTTGTATGATCTTCAAATCCATCAAATGGATGTAAAAACAGCCTTCTTAAGTGGTGATTTAGAGGAAGAAATCTACATGGACCAACCTGAAGGGTTTGTGGTTCCGCGAAAAGAAAAGAAGGTGTGTCGACTTGTTAAGTCTCTTTATGGACTAAAACAAGCACCCAAGCAATGGCATGCAAAATTTGACCAAACAATGTTGTCAAATGGCTTTAAGATTAATGAATGTGATAAATGTGTTTACATTAAGAACGTTCCAAATCATGTAGTCATCGTTTGCTTATATGTTGATGATATGCTAATAATGAGCAAAGACATTGCCGACATTCAAGCTACTAAACGCATGCTTGCTAGTAAGTTTGATATGAAAGACTTAGGAGTTGCCGATGTAATTCTAGGAATTAAAATCCAGAGGACTCCTCAAGGTCTAGCTTTGTCTCAATCACATTACGTGAAAATGGTACTTGAAAAATTCAAACACTTGGAATTTAGAAGTGCAAGAACTCCAATTGACTTAAATCATCATCTCATAAAGAATAAAGGTGAAAGTACGTCTCAATTGGAGTATGCTCGTGTGTTGGGAAGCTTAATGTACATCATGAACTGTACACGACCTGATATAGCTTGTGCGATAAGTAAACTTAGTCGATTCACAAGTAATCCCAACAAACATTAGTGGGTAGCAATGAAACGAGTTCTGGGATATTTGGAATATACCCAAGACTACGCTTTGCACTACAATAACTATCCTGCGGTTATCGAAGGATATAGTGATGCAAATTGGATAACCAGCTCAACAGAAATAAAGTCCACAAGTGGATATATTTTACTGTTGGCGGAGGAGCAGTATCTTGGAAGTCTTCCAAACAAACGTGCATTGCTCGCTCTACAATGGAATCAGAGTTTATAGCTTTGGATAAAGCCGATGAAGAAGCTGAATGGCTTCGAAATTTTTTAGAAGACATTCCGTTCTGGCCAAAACCTTTGGCTCCTATTTGCATACATTGCGATAGTAAGGCTGCAATAGGACGGGCAGGGAGCGTTATGTATAACGGAAAGTCTCGTCATATACGACGAAGACATAACACCGTTAGATAACTACTTTCTAGTGGAATTATCACTATTGATTATGTAAAATCAAAGGATAATGTGGCGGATCCGCTTACAAAAGGCTTAACTAGAGAGGGAGTTGAGAAATCATCTAAGGGAATGGGACTATGGCCGAGGACAAGTCAACATGGCGGTAACTCTACCTAGAATTTTGGATGTTCCGAGATCTAGGTTGAAGGAGCTCCAAAAAAGTTGTGATTGACCGGTTCAACATTGTCAAAATAAAATCTTTGGTCCATTCTCATGATGAAGACAATGTTCAGTAACAAGGATAGAACTTTACACGTTCTTTAATGATTACCTAAGTTTGATGAGGTATTTATCAAATAGTGTCAATCTAAAGGATTACACGTTTAGGAATCACCTATGTAAGTGTGAAGTGGAAGCCGCTTCAATGAGAATTCCGTAAGGCCAATTCTCTACGCACTTATGAAACCAGGCGGTGTTCATGGCTAAAACGAACACAACAATGAGAACCAAAAGACGGTTAAGGGTTGGTTGTGTGACATATGGTTGTCTAGGTATACACTAAAGTTCGACGGTTCAAAGATATCAAATCTACCGATTGACCCAGTATATCCGACATATGTTCACTACGGAAAGTTCAAAGGGAAACCTACTTATCCAGATGCAATTAATCCTTACTTGCAAAATCACATAGCTTTCATCTATGATCTTTCTTGATACAGCCATTCCCATTCATGTGGGGGATTGTTGGACTTTAAGCCATTGGGCTTTAAAGTAGAAGAAGTGTGAATTGGAAATGGAGGGAAATAAATGGAGGGAAATTGAAAATTTGAAGAAGTGAACTTTTGTCTTGCACTTTGTCCCTCATTGGTGAGGGACAACCACATTTGTGTGCTTATATATAGAATCACT
>NW_017693012.1:0-5028 GCF_001879085.1 Nicotiana attenuata | reverse complement strand
CACTTGTAACGGATAAGTCCAAAAGGAGTTTTGGATTTGGTAGGACTCTGCTCATGATCCAAATATAGTTATTTCAAATTATGCAGAGTGCAGAAACATACCGTGTTACCTTGATGAACCAGGTTCTTGACTGATAATTCTCTTGTGTGAGTCTAAATTTAGTCCAAAATAGAAAAAATATCATTAGAGATTAATGAGTCATTTTAACACATGGCACAAGAGTATACTATGGAAAGTATGAGACTGAATAAGATTTAATCTAATTATACACAATTTACAGACTTTCTAACCAATTTTGTTTTTCAATCCTTTTTTTTTCATTCATTTTTTTTCGTTTAACCTTGAACTGGTCCTTTTAGGTGATCTTAATCATCCCTAATTCCAACCTGTTCCTCTCAAAGTGATCTTTACCTAAGGCTTTTGTGAAGATGTCAGCAATTTGCTTGTCAGTAGCACACAACTCCATAGTGATCAAGCCTTTCTCATAGTTGTCCCTCAAAAATTGGTGTCTAACATCTATGTGCTTAGTTCTCTTCTGATGAACCAGATTCTTAGTCATACTAATAGCACTAGTGTTATCACAGAAAATAGGGATGCAACCAACTTTAATACCAAAATCCATCAACTGCTACTTGATCCACAACAATTGAGCACAATCATGAAGCAGCAGCAACATACTTAGCTTCAGTAGTAGATAAGGCCACTAAATTTTGCCTTTTAGTAGCCCATGACACAAGACATGAACCAAGGAAGTGTGCCATACCTGAGGTGCTCTTCCAATCCACTAGGAAACCTGCATAATCAGCGTCAGCATATCCCACTAGGTTAAAATTACTACCTTTTGGATACCAAAGGCAAAGGTCAGTGGTGCCTTTCAAGTATCTCAATATTCTCTTTACATTAGTCAAGTGGGACTCCTTTGAATTTGCCTGAAATCGAGCACAAAGACCTACATTGCACACAATGTCAGGTCTGCTAGTAGTGAGATATAAAAGAGAACCAATCATTCCCCTATACAACTTCTGATCAACAGATGAACCAGGTTCATCTATATCCAATTTCGTGGATGTTGCAATAAGAGTGTCAATTTCTTTAGATGTTTCTTCCTGGCTTTGTTACTAAGGAATAGGTTCATGGACCGGTTCCCTCGAGATTTGAGGATCAGTTCCTCTCTAGTCAGTTCCCCCTGTCATGTTGCCCTGGGTAGAAAGAACCTGTTCCATCACCTGTTCCTTCTTCTGGTGCAGCTTCAGTCTGGACTGTGATTTCACCATTTGAATTTCTTATTAGCCCAATCTCTTCATTATCTTATTCCTGCCTTTTAGAAAGAATGTTAGTTTTAAAAAAAATAACATATACATTTTTTTTCTACACACATAGTTCTTTTACTCTATATCTTATAAGCTTTACTATGTGAAGAATATCCCAAGAATACTCCCTCATAACTTCTGGGATCATACTTACCTAGGGAGTCTTTGCCATTATTGTGCGCAAAGCACTTGCATTTAAATGCCCTAAGATGGGATATATTTAGCTTTCTCCCTTTAAGTGACTCATAGGGAATCTTCTTAACAAGAGGTCTAGTCATGCAGATATTTATGATGTAGCATGCAAAAATTCAGCAAACTTAGCATTTTCAAATTCAGTTCCATGATCAGACCTAATTGATGCAAGTTGATTACCTAGTTGTTTTTGAGTTTTTTCTAACAAAAGAAGTAAACATGTCAAATGCTTCATCTTTAGATGTTAAAAATAATGTCCAAGTAAACCTAGAGTAATCATCAACAAGCACCATCACATGTCTTTTACCACCTCTGCTTAATATTCTCATTGGACCCCAGAGATCCATATGGACCAGTTCCATCGTTCTGGTGGTACTTACCACTTTCTTGCATTTAAAAGAGGATCTTACCTGCTTCCCCCTTGCACAAGCCTCACAAACTTTGTCTTCCTTGAACTTGATGTTAGGCAGCCTTATCACCAGGTCCTTGGAGACTAATTTGTTGAGTTGACTCAGACTTGCATGTCCAAGTCTCTTGTGCCAAAGGAGGGGATCGTTGTCCAACACACTTAAGCAAGTGAGTTCATTTTCTGAAAGTGTGGACAAATCTACAATGCATGTATTGTTCACTCTTTTTCCCTGCAAAACAATCTTGTCAATGGTAAGATTAATCACAAAATATTTGGCAGTGGTGAATGCTACCAAGTTACCTTTATCACATAATTGTGATACACTGATTAGACTGTACTTTAGGCCATCTATCAAGTAGACATTCTCAATAGAGTGAGAGTCAGTCTTACCTACCTTTTCAACCCCAATGATCTCACCTTTCTTCCCATTTCCAAAGGAGACATTACCTCCTTTGAGGTCCTCAAGTGAAAGGAACTGCTTCTTGTTTCCTGTCATATGCTTTGAACAACCACTATCCATGTATTATATTTGGCTGCTCCCCTTCACTTGGACCCGCGAAAGGAAATCAGGCTTTAGTCTTAGGAACCCAAACTAGTTTGGGTCCCTTTCTATAGGCAAAAGGGTGAATCAAATTCTTTTTAGCCCAACCTGGCAGCCTATTTTTCCCTTGAACAAATTCTTTATTCTTTTAACTAGCCTTTTCTTTTGCAATACATTCACTTTTATAGTGACCAGTTTTACCACAATGTGTGCAAATTTTGTTCTCAGGAAGTGTGAGGTACTTGCTTTTAGGGTCCCACTTTGGTGCTTGAGTCCCATAGCCAAGTCCTCTTTTGTTACTACTGTGATGCTCTTGCAACCAAGAGAGTGCATCAGAGGCCTTGTTCCATTTGCAAGTTCTGTCTAATTCATGTTTCACCTTTCCTAGATCTTCTTTTAGGACTTTTTTACCAGTTCCTAATTTCAATTTTAGATTTTCAGATTTAAGCTCTAGGACTGTGGTGTAAAGTTCATGAACCTGGTTCTTCAACTCAGCATTTTTACTATCACTCTCATTAGCCCTAAGTTCCAGGTTTTTGCACTTAACTTTCAAAATCACACACTCCTTAGATAGCTGTTCATTTTCATTGTTTAGATCCTCAGATTCATCAATGAAATCCAGGAGTAACTCAAATAGCCTTTCTTTAGACAAAAATTTAATCTTGTCTTTGAGATGAATTATACTTGCCTCTGATTCCTCATCGGATTCTCCAGTTGCCATAAGTGCTTGTTCATCTCCATCTTCACCCTCTGAGTCCTCATCTGAGCTTTCTTCCCAAGCAGAAACAATAGCCTTTGTTGATCCTTTGTTCTTCTTGTGATGAACCTGTTCCTTCTTCCTGTTCCTTCGTTCAGCTCTTTCCTTCTTCCATTCAATTTCCCATTAAGGGCAGTTTTTGATGTGGTGATAAGTCTTCCCACACTTGTAACACCCCTCATTGGTTTGTTTTTCAGGAACCCTTGGTTTGTTGTAGCTTCCATTTCTTGAAGGACCATTTTCTCTTACTAGGTACTTCTTAAAATCCTTTGTGATCATGGTCATTTCATCTTCATCTAGATCAGCACCTTCAGTGATTCTGAATGCCATGCTCCTTTCCTTCTTGTGTGCATCCATCTTCATGGTTTGCCTTCTAAGTTCATAGCAGTTTAATCTGCTCATCTCTTTTGTACAGCTCATCTTTCATTTTTCCTACATTTTCTTCTAAAGTGAGTTGTGTGTGATCAGATTTCTTTTTACCAGTTCCTAATTTCAATTTTAGATTTTCAGATTTAAGCTCTAGGACTGTGGTGTCAAGTTCATGAACCTGGTTCTTCAACTCAGCATTTTTACATTCACTCTCATTACGCCCTAAGTTCCAGGTTTTTGCTACTTAGCTTTTCAAAATCACACACTCCTTAGATAGCTGTTCATTTTCATTGTTTAGATCCTCAGATTCATCAATGAAATCCAGGAGTAACTCAAATAGCCTTTCTTTAGACAAAAATTTAATCTTGTCTTTGAGATGAATTATACTTACCTCAGATTCCTCATCGGATTTCCCAATTGCCATAAGTGCTTGTTCATCTCCATCTTCATCCTCTGAGTCATCATCTGAGCTTTCTCCCCAAGCAGCAACCATAGCCTTTTTTGATCCTTTGTTCTTCTTGGGATGAACCTGTTCCTTCTTCCTGTTCCTTCGTTCAGCTCTTTCCTTGTTCCATTCAATTTCCCATTGAGGGCAGTTTTTGATGTGGTGATCAGTCTTCCCACACTTGTAACACCCCTCATTGGTTTGTTTTTCAGGAACCCTTGGTTTGATGTAGCTTCCACTTCTTGAAGGAACCTTTCCTCTCATTAGGTACTTCTTGAAGTCCTTTGTGATCATGCTCATTCATCCTCCTCTAGATCAGCACCTTCAGTGATTCTGAATGTCAGGCTCCTTTCCTTCTTGGGTGCATCCATCTTCGTGGTTTTCCTTCTAAGTTCATAGGCAGTGAGATTTCCAATTAGCTCATCCAACTTAAGAGTGGCAATGTTCTTTGATTCCTGAATAGCTGTGATTTTGTTTTCCCAAGAGACTGGCAGAACCCTTGTCAAAATCTTCTAAACTTTGTCTTCTTCAAGAATAACCCTTCCAAGAGATTTAAGTTCATTTGTTAGTGTTGTGAACCTTGTAAACATCTCCTGGATGGTTTCTCCTTCCTTCATGGTGAAATTCTCATATTGAGAATATAGCAGTGTTCCTCTTGATCTCTTTACTTGAGGAGTTCCTTCATGAGCCACTTGTAAAGTGTCCCATATCTCCTTAGCAGTGGTACAGCTTTGAATCCTACTGTACTCGTATGATCCTAGTCCACACACAAGCCATTTCTTGGCCATGGCATTCTTTTCCCATTTCTTCAAATCTTCAGCAGTGCAGTCAGCTCTAGTCTTTGGCACGTCCACTCCTTCAGCATTCTTCTTTGTAGTAGCCAGGGGACCATCAGTGACTATGTCCCAAAGTTCATAGTCTTCTCCTATGATGTGATCTTTCATCCTGTTCTTCCACCTAAGAATAGTACTGACCATTAAAGAGTGGGGGCCTAGCAGTGGACTT
>NW_017693011.1:0-5029 GCF_001879085.1 Nicotiana attenuata | reverse complement strand
GTGGCATGACTTGGGAAAAGGAAGCAGAGATACTGTGATCAAAAGCCTGGGCGGTCTCGTAGATTTATTAAAAATCAAGCCAAGAACAGATATCATTGAGGCACTAATACCATTTTGGGACCCGACCCGTAATGTGTTTCGGTTTTCAGATTTTGAGCTCACGCCTACATTAGAAGAGATCGCCGGATGCGCAGGTCTAAATGGGAACCTCCGTGGTAGATACCCTTTGGCTCCACGGCCAGTAACTCTTCACAGGTTTTTAGATTTGTTGAACATTAGTCGGGATATTCAAGACCCACATTTGGCGGAAGGGTGTTGTACACTACATTTCCTGTATCACCGGTATGGTAACCCCAAAGGCTTTGAGGAACCCAATACAGGATTGACACATGCTGGAAACAAAGACAAATGGGAGGCCCGACGCGGATTAGCCTTCATGGTGGCCTTTTTGGGAGTGTTAGTTTGTCCCAGGAAAGACGGTCACATAGACCTTGGTCTAGTAGGCATGCTAGATGTTGCCATAAAGAAACCTACTAGCACAGTGGTTCCTTTGATTGTAGCAGAAATATATCGAGCTTTGACCAAATGTCGAGAAGGGGAGAAATTCTTTCAAGGTTGCAATGTACTCTTGTAGTTGTGGATACAGGAACATCTCTGTCACCGCACAGGCTACATGAATTACGGTTTAACCGGGTTGAGTTGTATCGCAGAGTTCGAGACCCGAGTTACAAGTATTGAGTTTCCGGAGGGTACTGAGGCTTGGTCGTCATGTTTAAGATCCCTCACTACAGATAAAGTTGATTGGGCTTATGGATGGCTTCCCGCTACTGAAGCTATATACACATCAGCGGAGGTCCCCTATATTCTTTTGATGGGTATGCGAAGCATTCAGCCTTATGCTCCTTACCGAGTCTTGCGACAATTTGGAAGATTTCAGACGGTACACGGTGATGAGGACCTGAGTGGGCAAGTCATTGAGTTGGGCCCAAAAGCTGCATTCCCTGAAGGCCAAATCCGGAAAATCTGGAATGAGTGCAGGTATCTTGAGCCTAAAACTATAGTACAGGACCGGGCCAGAGGTGAAGTAGACCCCAAATATTTGGTTTGGTTCGGTAAAAGGTTTCAAATCCCCGAGAGACCCGCCAAAAGGCCGCATGTGCAACAATTAACAAACGAGGCTCGGGTGCAGTGGGATTGGTTGGCTAAAGAAAAAGAGTACAGAGCTCGGATTGGCGCATTGGAAAAACAGGTTCAGGAGCTTCGGTTCGAAAACAGCTTGCAAGCCGCAGCCGATGAAGGTGATAAAAAGCAATTGGCCCAAGAGAATGAAGCTCTCAAGATCCAAATTCAACAATTGAAATTAGATGCAAGGAATAGAGAAAGAAGTCCGTCTGAAGAAAGATTGATAAGGGGATTAAAGAAACAAGTCCTGGACTGTCAGGAAGAACTGGAAAAATCCGAGGGAAGTATGGCAAAACTTCGGGCTCAATGGGCAAAGAAGACAGAGGAAAGGGCCCAGTTCGTGCAGCAAATGAAGAAAAACTATGAGGGAACCATTGCCAACATGAAAAGAAAAATGAATACTCTTGAAGAAAAGGCAGCCCGTCGGGAGAAAGAGCTACAGGCTGAAAGGGAACAGTGCTATAAATTAATTGCCGATATGGAGAAGGAGCTAAAATTGTTACAGGATCTTCACTTCCAGGATTCGCAGGTACTAGAAGCCCGCACTCAACAGATAAGCCGGCTACTCCAAGAGAAGGGTCAAATCCGGGAGAGAATCATAAACATTGCCAACTATATTGTCATGAAGTGTCAGGCTGGTGAACGTATGGGTCGTACCACATTCTTTGCCTCCGCGATGATATTTGTTCGCCAGGTCATGAACGATTTAGATCAGTTGCAAAAGGGTCTTGCACGCAGGCCCGCGGCGATGCCGAGTGATGCCCCGCGGGCCCCGGGATTTGAAGCTTTGATGTACTCTTGAGGCTGTAGTTTTCATGTCTAGTTTTGTACTTTTTATTTCCAAGAAAGAAGATAGTCTAGTAGCTTTGTAATTGCCTTTTGTTATTAATGAAAATTTGAAAATTCCCAAAAAAAAAATAATAATAAAATTGTTTCTTTATTTCTTGCATTTGAGTTCTCATCTATTTGCAAGAACTACGCTTGGTCTGATTCATGCGGGGTCATGATACGTAGGCAATCTCCATAGGATTCGACCGTAACCCTAAAATATGGGGGGAAGAAAAACAAGAGAGAAAGAAATGGCAGAAAGAGAAATAATAAAATATAGAAAGAAAAACCATGGCAAAAGAAAAGGAAAAGCGGAAAACGAAAAACAAGGAGGAGGGAAAAATGAAAAAAAAGAGAGAGAGAGGAAAAGAAAGCAAAAGAAAAGAAAGCCGGGATGACACATGCAACCAGTGCAAACATGTAGACATCTGTTTAACTGTATAAGTGCATCACACCCCAATGTGCGATTACCTATCTGTTGTTTGTTTCAAACTAACCGTGTGTTGCTCAATTCAGCCTAGCTTTTAGAAACGTTGGTTGGTTGTATCGCATCAATACTTTACCAGATCAAAAGGAAGTGTGGAAATGTCTACAGAAGTGACTTTGCCCGCAGTCCCCATTTCTGAAGATAGCCCCATCTCGGGGGTCCCGGCCTCTGAATCTTTTACAGCTGAAGAAAATCGAATCTTGCGCTTGCGACTAATGGAAATGTGGGATGCTTGGAACAATGGAAAGGAACCTCCAAGCAATATTCCCGGATTCCCAGAGTTATTCCCCAGAGCTGGAGGTGCTACCACTGTCCCTATCAGTCACCCTCCTACCCCTTTTGGACAACCTACCATGACTACCCACTTCGTTGGAACACCTTCCGAGGTCCGTCCCCAGGTATTCCCAACAGGAATGGTTCCTAACATCGTCACTGCTCCACCGTGTCCTGCCACCACACAGCCTTCGCTGCCAAGGCCTGCTTTTGATCCTTCAGCATTCACATTCCAAAACCCTGCCTTCCCATCAGATCCTCCCCAGTATCCCGTATACAATTACTCTCAGCCACCCCCATACGAGCTTACGCCAGGGCAAGACAAAAACCCCAAAGACACAGAACAGGATGAAATGGCAAAGAGAATGAGGAGCCTCGAGCAGAGCCTGAAAAACATGCAAGGATTAAGCGGGCAAAAGAGTGTCTCATACACGGATCTATGTATGTTCCCGCATGTTCATTTGCCGTTAGGGTTCAAGACTCCAAAATTTGAGAAGTATGACGGACACGGTGACCCTATTGCTCACTTAAAGAAGTATTGCAATCAGTTACGGGGAGCCGGTGGCAAAGAAGAGCTTTTGATGGCGTATTTTGGAGAAAGCTTGGTAGGTATCGCTTCAGAATGGTACATGGATCAAGATGTATCACGTTGGTATATTTGGGATGATCTGGCCCGAGACTTTGTTCGACAATTTCAGTACAACATTGACATCGCACCAGACAGGAACTCTTTGGCAAATCTAAAGAAGAAACCATCAGAAAACTTCCGTGAGTATGCAATTAAATGGCGTGAACAGGCATCGAGAGTGAAACCTCCAATGGACGAGGTGGAGATGGTTACTGTTTTTCTCCAAGCACAGGAAGCAGATTATTTTCAGAATATGATGTCCGCCATGGGTAAACCTTTCGCCGAGGCAATAAAAATCGGAGAGATGGTAGAAAATGGTTTGAAAACAGGTAGAATTTTGAGTCAAGCAGCCATAAGAGCCACCTCCCAAGCCATTCAAGGTGGGTCTGGAGGAATGGCCAAAAGCAAAAAGAAAGAGGATACAATGATGGTGGCATCGGGAGAAAGAAGATATCGGGCTCCCAGACCGGTATTCTCTGAAAGAACCCCTCAACACTACTACCCGCATACGGGAACGGCCTATGCTTCTGCACCTTATGCAGTCATGAATGCACAACCTTTTGGACGACCACAACCACAAGCTAACCGAAATCCACCCCCGTTCCAAAGAAATCAACCTCCTTACCAGAACCAGTATAATCCCCGACTACTGCAGAATAACCTTCGTCCCCGAGAACTGCCCAGGAGACAAAATTTCACACCGATCGGTGAGTCTTATTCCAGTCTGTTCCCAAAGCTCGTCCAGATGAACCTACTGCAGCCTATTCCCCAAAACAGGCAAAACCCAGAATCCTCATCTTATCAACGAGGGGTCCATTGTGCTTACCATTCAGGAGCCGAAGGGCATAGTACTGATAATTGCTGGACATTGAAGAAGGCTGTGGAAGACCTAATTGAACAAGGGAAGATAGTGCTGAGGGACGAAGAAGCCCCGAATGTGACCAATAACCCGTTGCCTACTCACAACAATGGGCCGGTAATCGGTATGATTTGCGAAGACAGAGAATTTGATCCGGCTTTGAAAGCCATCATTGCCATTGCTGATGTAGAACAGAAGCCCAAGGTACTCCCAAAGCAAAGAAAAGGGGAGAGAAAGGATAAAATTGTCAAAGCTGAGATTGAGAAGAAACCTGAAGCAAAAACAGAAATGAACTCCTCTGACAATGGAATTCTCTACGTGCCCCGAGGACGCCAAGAAAAACCATTGGTTGTCACTATTCCAAGGAAAGCTGAGATAAAAGGGGAAACACCAGTGCACAAAGGAGCCTATGTGGTACGGGGGACAATTAAACCGCCTCGGCTGAGTGAGCCAGTGGTTATTGGACGCGTACCACAGAAGCCAATGACAGACCCCTCTACAGTGCCATGGAACTACCAACAAACAGTGGTCACATACAAGGGCAAAGAAATCTCGGGAGAACTTCCAGGGAAGAACTTTTTTGGGAAATATTCGAATATACAGGAAGTGAACAATGCTGCTCAAAAGCGTTTCCCACCCAAGAGGCCAGTGAGTGCTGAAGAGGCAGAAGCTTTCTTCCAGAAAATGAAGATGCCTGACTATGAGACAGTGGATCAATTAAGAAAGTACCCTGAACAGGTGTCCCTGCTTTCATTAGTGTCAGAAATCCTCC
>NW_017693010.1:0-5029 GCF_001879085.1 Nicotiana attenuata | reverse complement strand
CCATCTCTGAAGACAGCCCCATCTCAGGGGTCCCGGCTCTGAATCTCGTTACAGCTGAAGAAAATCGGATCTTGCGCCTGCGACTGATGGAAATGTGGGATGCTTGGAACAATGGAAAGGAACCTCCAAGCAACATTCCTGGATTCCCAGAGTTATTCCCTAGAGCTGGAGGTGCTACTACTGTCCCTATCAGTCATCCTCATACCCCTTTTGGACAACCTACCATGACTGCTCATTTCGTCGGAACACCTTCTGAGGTCCGCCCCCAGGTGTTCCCAGCAGGAGCAGCTCCTAACATCTTTACTGCTCCACCATGCCCTGCTACAACACAACCTTCACTGCCAAGGCCTGCCTTTGATCCCTCAGCATTCACCTTCCAAAACCGTGTTTTTCCGGTAGATCCTCCTCAATATCCCGCATATAACTACTCTCAGCCGCCACCATATGAGCTCACACCAGGGCAGGACAAAATCCCCAAAGACCCAGAACAGGATGAGATGGCGAAAAGAATGAGAAGCCTCGAGCAGAGTTTGAAAAACATGCAAGGATTGAGCGGGCAAAAGAGTGTCTCATACACAGATCTATGTATGTTCCCTCATGTACACTTGCCGTCAGGGTTCAAAACACCAAAATTTGAGAAGTATGACGGACACGGTGACCCCATTGCCCACCTGAAGAAGTATTGCAATCAATTACGGGGAGCCGGTGGCAAAGAAGAGTTGTTGATGGCATATTTTGGAGAAAGCTTGGTTGGTATCGCTTCAGAATGGTACATGGATCAAGATGTCTCGCGTTGGCATATTTGGGATGATCTGGCCCGAGACTTTGTTCGACAATTTCAGTACAACATAGACATCGCGCCAGACAGGAACTCCTTGGCGAATCTTAAGAAGAAGCCTTCAGAAAGCTTCCGTGAATATGCAATTAAGTGGCGTGAACAGGCGTCAAGAGTGAAGCCGCCGATGGATGAGGTAGAGATATTCACTGTTTTCCTCCAAGCCCAGGAAGCAGACTATTTTCAGAATATGATGTCCGCCATGGGCAAACCTTTCGCAGAGGCAATAAAAATCGGAGAAATGGTAGAGAATGGACTGAAAACAGGTAGAATTCTGAGCCAGTCAGCCATAAGAGCAACCTCCCAAGCCATCCAAGGCGGGTCTGGAGGAATGGCCAAGGGCAAAAAGAAAGAAGAAACAGTGATGGCAGCATCAGGAGGAAGAAGGTATCGGGCTCCTAGACCGGTATTCTCTGAAAGAACCCCTCAACACTACTACCCTCATACTGGTATGGCCTATGCTCCTACACCTTATGCGGTCATGAATGCACAACCTTTCGGCCGACCGCAACCACAAGCTAACCGAAATCCACCTCCATTCCAAAGAAATCAACCTCCTTATCAGAACCAATATAATCCCCGACCACCGCAGAATAACTTCCGTCCTCGAGAACCGCCCAGGAGACCAAATTTTACGCCAATTGGTGAACCTTATTCCAGTTTGTTCCCGAAACTCGTCCAGATGAATTTGCTGCAGCCTATTCCCCAAAACAGGCATAACCCAGAATCTCCAGCTTATCAACGAGGAGTCCATTGTGCCTACCATTCAGGAGCTGAAGGGCATAGTACTGATAACTGCTGGACACTGAAGAAAGCTGTGGAAGATTTGATTGAACAAGGGAAAATAGTGTTGAGGGATGAAGAAGCCCCGAATGTGACTAATAACCCGTTGCCCGCTCACAACAATGGGCCGGTAATCGGTATGATTTGTGAAGACAGGGAGTTTGATCCGGCTTTGAAAGCCATAATTGCTATTGCCGATGCAGAAAAGAAACCCAAGGTAACCCCGAAGCAAGGAAAAGGGGAGAAGAAGAATAAAACTGTCAAAATTGAGCCTGAGAAGAAACCTGAGACAAAAGTAGAAACGGACTCTCCTAAGAATGGAATTCTCTATGTGCCGCGAGGACGTCAAGAAAAACCATTGGTTGTCACTATTCCAAGGAAAGCTGAGGTAAAAGGGGAAACACCAATATACGTGCCGAAAGGAGCCTATGTGGTACAGGGGACAATTAAACCGCCTCGGCTGAGTGAGCCAATGGTTATTGGACGCGTACCACAGAAGCCAATGACAGACCCCTCTGCAGTGCCATGGAACTATCAACAAACAGTGGTCACATACAAGGGCAAAGAAATTTCAAGGGAACTTCCAGAGAAGAACTCTGTTGAGAAATATTCGAATATACAGGAGGTGAACAATGCCGCTCGAAAGCGTTTTCCGTCCAAGAGGCCAGTGAGTGCTGAGGAAGCGGAAGCGGAAGCCTTCTTCCAGAAAATGAAGATGCCTGATTACGAGACGGTGGATCAGTTAAGGAAGTACCCTGAACAGGTGTCCCTGCTATCATTGGTGATAAAATCCTCCGAACATCCGAAGATCTTGATGAAAACTTTGAACGAGGCATATGTGCCAATTGAAACTTCAGTCGAGCAGCTCGAAAGAATGGCAGAAAGGTTCTTCGCCATCAACCAACTCTCTTTTAGTAAGAATGACTTGCCTCCTGAAGGCGCAGCTCACAACAAAGCTTTGCATCTGACCGTCAAGTGTGAAGGTTATTATGTCAAGCGAGTCATGGTAGACGGAGGATCGGGGGTTGACATTTGCCCACTCTCTACACTGCAAAGGATGGAAATTGGGACAGGAAGGATTCGTCCAAATAATGTTTGTGTGAGAGCTTTTGATGGTATTAAGAGGGATACCATCGGTGAAATTGACTTGATATTGACCATAGGTCCGGTAGAGTTTGAGGTGACCTTCCAGGTGTTGGACATGGATACATCTTATAACTTCCTTCTGGGGAGGCCCTGGATCCATGCTGCAGGAGCTGTGCCCTCCACTCTCCACCAAATGGTAAAATTTGAGTATGAAGACCAGGAAATCGTGGTCCACGGAGAAGACGAGCAGTCCATTTATCGTGATCCATCTATCCCGTGTTTGGAGGCAAGGGAAGGAAGTGAGCATATCGTTTATCAAGTCTTTGAGATTGTGGTAGTAGATCAGCACGATGAGGGAAATCCTTGTCCTCAGCCTTTCCTGTCTAACGCTTCAATCATGGTGGCCAGAGAAATGATTAGACACGGTTTCAAGCCGGGAAAAGGGTTGGGAAAAGCTTTACAAGGAATATCCGAGCCGGTAACTCTACCCACAGCAGAAAAGTTCTTCGGAGTAGGCTTCCACCCTACCCCAGATGATGAGAAATGGGCCGAGGAAAGAAAGAAAGAAGGATGGGTTCTGCCACAGCCATTGCCATATCTCTATGACACTTTTGTCAAGGCCAAGTATGGCAAGGAAAGGGATGACGAGTTGTTCACAGCTGAGGAAATCGAAGATATATGTTGAGCTATGAGACAAATGCTTTATGAAACCAACATGGTTCAGCCAGGGGAAGGGACTAGCACTGCTGAGATGCTCTATATGGGACCAGATGCTAAACTCCAAAACTGGAAGGCTACGCCATTCCCGATTAGGCGGGAGTCCCGGTAGACTAGCCCTGCCACCTTTTCTGCATCTCGAGTTATTTCAGGGTGTAGCTCGGTTGTTTCTTTTAGTTTCTTGTCTTTTAAATTCCTGAATGTAAACCCTGTTATCTTTCCAATTCCAAGAAATGAAATCAATATTTCATCGTCCTTCCTTCTTTTCTTTCTAATTTTGGTTATTTTTCCTTTTTCATCTTTTCTTTTCAGTTATAATAACGCGGCTTTAAATAACATGACATGCTTGCGGACTTCATGCCCGGACTCAAACACGCTGTCTAATTGTGAAATAATGAATCAAGAACCGGAATATGATGAAGAAGAGGCTTTTAGGGAAATAAATCGAGAATTGGAACAATTTGAGAACAAACCTAAGCCAAACCTGAATGACACTGAACCGGTTAATTTGGGAACTGCCGAAGAAATAAGGGAAACCAAAATAAGCATTCACACAGATGAGCAAACTCGAGATACGATAATCCAACTCCTGTCGAATTTAAAGATGTGTTTGCTTGGTCGTATGACGACATGCCAGGACTAAGTATGGATCTAGTGGTGCACAAATTGCCAATTTACCCCGATTGTCCACCAGTGCAGCAAAAGCAAAGGAAGTTTAAAACTGATATCAGTGATAAGATCAAAGAAGAAGTCACAAAACAGTTGAAGGCGGGGGTAATCCGAGTGGTCCGATATACCACATGGTTAGCCAATGTGGTTCCAGTGCCAAATAAAGACGGGAAAACCCGGGTGTGTGTGGATTACCGAGATCTGAACAGGGCGAGTCCCAAAGATAACTTCCCGTTACCTAACATTCACATCCTTGTTGATAACTGCACCAAACATGAAATACAGTCTTTCGTGGACTGTTACCCAGGATATCACCAAATGTTGATGGATGAAGAAGATGCCGAGAAGACAACTTTCACTACACCCTGGGGTACCTACTGTTATTGGGTCATGCCATTTGGGCTGAAGAATGCTGGGGCAACTTATATGAGAGCCATGACCACCATTTTCCACGATATGATGCATCAAGAAATAGAGGTGTATGTGGATGATGTAATCATCAAGTCACGAACTCAGAGTGATCACGTTCGAGATTTGAGAAAGTTCTTCGAACGGTTGCGCAAGTATGATCTGAAGTTGAATCCAGCTAAATGTGCTTTCGGAGTCCCATCAGGCAAGCTCCTGGGTTTCATAGTCAGCAGGAGAGGTATCGAGTTAGATCCAACAAAGATAAAGGCCATTCGAGATTTACCTCCTCCAAGAACTAAGAAGGATGTGATGAGCTTATTGGGCAGGTTAAACTATATCAGTCGGTTCATCGCTCAACTGACTACCACCTGTGAGCCCATATTCAAACTATTGAAGAAAGATGCGGCAATCAAATGGACATCAAATCAAGGAATATTTGTCAAATCCTCCAGTATTGGTCCCACCGGAGCATGGGCGACCTCTCTTTTTGTATCTGACAGTGTTGGAAAATTCTTTTGGCTGTGTTCTCGG
>NW_017693009.1:0-5030 GCF_001879085.1 Nicotiana attenuata | reverse complement strand
GTATGTGATAACTTCAAGCAAGCTTCCAGGGGTTCAGGTGATGTTTACAGGAAATGGGGAAGAAAACAACAGAATCTTGTTCACAGAGTATATCAAAATTACAACATATATGGCCGCTTCATTCGAGTTGAAAAATGGATTGGCGAAAGGAAATCGGCGATCATAATCCCGGAGAAGGATTACAACCTGGGCTGGTGTGATGTGGCAGACAAGATCCTAAGATTTCTGGGGAACCCCAACACTTTTCATCAGAGATTCACCTCGCCGGAATTATCTTATTTTCAAGCAGCAAGCATGCAAAAATGGCCGGTTTTTGAATCTCAGACCAACCCAGAAGACGGAAACAGGAAGATTTTATCTCGCTGCCTAGTCGGAACCTTCAATGACTCCTTTTGTTCTGATCCTCAACCTGAAGTGCTTCAGACATGGTTCTCTAGTCGATGGAAAGTGATGGCTGGTATGCGAGTTAAGCCTCTAACTCACAATCTCTTCCTTTTCGAGCTTCCCTCGAGGCAGGAGGCTGAAAGGGTCAAGTTCGGCGATTGGTTCTGGAACGGGAGAAGACTCTCCCTCGACTGGTGGTCTCCGACCATGGGTACAAAAATCTCTGAGAATCTTCTAGGTCAAAAATGGGTAAGGGCTTTTGGGATTCCGTTGCATGGGTGGTCTGAAAAAACATTAAAGTTCATCGGCAATTGTTGTGGTGGTTACATAGATTAGATGTAGACACCAAGAACGGAAACAACCTCCTGTGGGCTCGTATTTGTATCAAGGACTCAGGCCAAGATCCTCCAAGTAAAATTGACCTGGTTGTGGAAGATTTGGTCTTTGTTATCTCCATTATTCCAGATGGCCACTGCAGTATCGCTGCTGCCGGAACCCAGCTCTCAATCACTTTCTATTGACCAAAGGTCCAAAGACCTTTGGTCTAACGAGATGGCTGCATCGAGACCCACACCTACTGTTTTAAAATTTGAATATCAATCTAGGCCCGGTCCAACAAAAAAGCAGGCCCACTCAAAGGTCAACAAGTCAGTAACTTTACTAACCCTCTGGTGATGGACCTCAAATACTACAATAACAATAAGCAAGGTAAGAGGGCCAAGGTTATTTCTAAAGGGAAAGGAATAATGAAATGGAGAGCTAAATCTTTTGGGCCGGCCACTCTTTAATTCTGGAAGCCCACCTATGATTTTGCAAAGGGAGCCCAACCTTACCCCCTCAAATCAGATGGCCACTGCTTCTATCTCCAGTTTTGGGTACGGTGACTCCGATGACAGAGAAGAAGATGCTGATGATGAAGCTGATCCAAGTCAAAACCCTTCACTCCTCTCTCTTCCATCGATTTTTCCCAACTTCTCCATGGTAAGACTCCAAGATTTTGATATCTCTTCTCCTTCTGGCAACGAAACTATGTCCCTACCATGGCATGAAGGGTTAGGGCAAACAACTATCAGCACTCCAATGATTATCGAAACCTCCCACTGGACCAAGGTAGCCATGACTAAAGCATGCAAGGCTTTTGGAATTAATTCATCTGGTCTTGAACATGAAATCTTTGATATGATCCTTCGAATGGAGCAAAAGAGGCAACTTCAGAAGCTCAAGCAAGGGCTGAAGGGGAATGCAGAGAAGAAATCAAAGAACAAAGGGGAAAAAGAAGCAAAGAAGCTGGAGTGTTCAATTACATATGAAAAGGGTGAAGGTTCAGTTAGGGGCAGGTACCACAAAGCCTTTTCCGAATGAAGGCTAAAATTATCAGCTGGAACATTAGGGGGCTCAATGACATGAGCAAAAGAGACACAATAAAGTCACTAGTTAAGAGGTGGAGACCAGACATTCTTTGCTTACAAGAAACCAAGACAGATAATTTTTCAGTGAATATTGTTAGACAGATCTGGGGTCAAGATAGGTCGGCTGGACTGAATTGAAAGCTATAGGCAACAGAGGAGGTGTTATCATCTTGTGGGATAAAAGACATTGGAATTGCGAGTCTCAGCAAGGTCAATTCTCTATCTCTTCTATGCTAGAGGGGGTTCATGTTGATTTCAGATTTTGCTTTACTGGTGTTTACGGTCCTCACTCTAATTGGGAAAGGATTGAATTTTGGGATGAATTGGCTGCTGTGAGAGGATTGTGGAATGAAGGTTGGGTGATTGGGGGGGATTTCAATGTATGTCGTTTTGAGAATGAAAGATTTAACTGCACTCGAAGATCAAGGGCTATGAGGATGTTCTCTGAATTTATTCAAGACATGGGTTTGGTAGACCTTCCACTTCCAAGGGGCTTATTACACATGGGCTAGAGGTGAAAATTCCCTGCAAACCTCAAGAATCGATAGGTTCTTGATTTCTTCGGAATGGAATGATTTTTTTGGCTCTGTTCAACAGCAAGCTCTTCCCAAAGTGGTTTCAGACCACAGACCTATTGCATTGGTGTGCGGGGACTGGACTAATGAACCTTCTTACTTCAAATTTGAGAACATGTGGCTGCAACATGAAGGGTTTGGTGCTATGATCAAACAATGGTGGCAAGGTTATCTGGTGAATGGATCCCCCGACTTTATTCTTGCTCAAAAGCTGAAGCTACTCAAGAAAGATCTAGTAATCTGGAATAAGGAAGTATTTGGTAGAGTTAGTACTAGAACTAATATAGCACTTGATGAACTATTACTAATGGAGCATGCTACAGAAGGAAGATTGAAGACTCAAGCTGAATCCAATAAAATTTTGCAGTTAAAGTTGGAATTGCAGCAGCTTGCCAGATCTGAAGAGACATCATGGAGACAAAAGTCAAGATGCCTGTGGTTAAAGGAGGGGGCACAGAAACACTAAATATTTCCAAAAGTTAGCCAATTCCAACAGGAGATATAATTGTATTGACAGAATCCAGGTGGGAGAAGATATTATTGAAGACAAGGAGCAAATTAAAAGTGTGATTTTGGAGTTCTATCGGGACCTTTACTCCGAGAATGAAGATTGGAGACCAAACGCTACTTTCGAAGGCTTGGGTTGTCTAAACAATGAGGAGATGGAGGCATTGGAAGCTGATTTTGATGAGGAAGAAGTTTTGAATGCCATCAACTCTTCTGCCCCTGATAAAAGTCCCGGTCCAGATGGTTTTACAATGGCATTTTATCAAAACTGTTGGGAAACTATCAAACAGGAGGTCATGGGAACCTTCAACCATTTTCACAGTAATTGTCATATGGTAAAATCCTTTAATGCTTCTTTCATTGCCCTCATTCCCAAAAAGAAAGGAGCTCTTGAACCTAAGGATTTCAAGCCTATCAGTCTCACTGGCAGTATGTACAAGATAGTGGCCAAGGTACTTACTGAAAGACTAAAAAAGGTTATTGGAAAGCTGGTCTCTGGCTATCAGAATGCTTTCATCAAAGGTAGACAAATAACAGATGCTGCTCTTATTGCTAATGAAGCCTTAGATTGGAGGCTGAAAAGTGGTGAACCTGGGTTGATATTCAAGCTTGATATAGAGAAGGCATTTGACAAAATCAACTGGAAATATCTCATCTCCATTCTAAGGCAGATGGGATTTGGTGCTAAATGGATCAAATGGATTAAATTTTGCTTCTCCACAGTCAAATGTTCTGTTCTGGTAAATAGAAGCCCGGTTGGTTTTTTTTCTCCCAAGAGAAGAATAAGGCAAGGGGATCCTTTATCCCCCTTCCTCTTTATTCTAGCTATGGAGGGACTCAGTAACATGCTGAACAAGGCCAAACAACTGCACTGGTTAGAGGGCTTTGGGGTTGGCAGTAGATCTGGTCATTCAATCTCAGTTTCACATTTGTTGTTTGCTGATGATACTCTTATTTTCTGTGGTGTTGAGAAGACTCAAGTTCATTATCTTAGTCTCACTTTGATGATTTTTGAAGCTCTGTCAGGGCTATATGTTAACATGTCTAAAAGCATCATATATCCTGTTAATGTAGTTCCCGGTTTAGAGGATTTGGCTGAAATTATGTGTTGTAATATAGGGTCCTTCCTGACCACTTACCTAGGCTTTCCTCTGGGTGCTAGTCACAAATCTACTGTTATTTGGAATGGAATCATTGAAAAATTTGAGAAGAGATTAGCTTCCTGGCAGCAGCAATATCTCTCCCTAGGTGGCAGAATAACTCTTATTAACAGTGTTTTGGATAGCATACCTACTTACTTTATGTCCCTCTTCAAACTTCCAGCTAGTGTTCAGAAACAGCTTGACACACTCAGATGTTCGTTCCTATGGGAGGGCAACAGTAAAGAACATAAATTTCACCTTGTGAAGTGGGCTAAGGTAATCCTCCCTAAGTCGCTTGGGGGACTAGGGGTCAAGGATTTGGCTTTACACAACAAGAGTATGCTTATGAAATGGCACTGGAGGTATAATAAAGAAGGAATGGCTTTCTGGAAGGAGGTAGTCCAAGCCAAGTATGGTTGTGACAGCCACTGGTGCTCTAGTTTTGCTAATACTCCTCATGGTTGTGGGCTATGGAAGAGCATCAGGTCATTGTGGGATTCTTTCTCACTTAATACATCACTCCAGTTGGGCAATGGTGAACATATCCTATTCTGGAAGGACCTATGGATAGGAACTACCACACTGAAAAATGCTTATCCAAGAATGTTCTCACTTGCGTCTAACCCAGATTCTACAGTTGCTCAGAATTGGACGGAGAACTCATGGTGCCCTCACTTAAGAAGAAACCTGAATGATTGGGAGATTGAGGACTTGCTGGCTCTTCTTGGTACTCTCCAAATTGCTTCAGTCAAAGTTCAGATTATGGACAAACTTAAATGGGGCAACAGGAGGGGAGGCTCTTTTTCAGTCAAAGAAAGTTATTTTAATCTGAGCTCTAATAAAGTATTGATTGATCGATGGCCGTGGAAACTTATATGGAAGCGAAGCTCCTCCAAAGATCAGTGCTTTCTGCTGGACTGCTCTACATGGTGCTTGCCTAACTCAAGCAACTCATCATAGGAATTTCCAAATTGCCAAACAGATGTCATGTGTGTCGCTGCGCTCTGAATCGA
>NW_017693008.1:0-5032 GCF_001879085.1 Nicotiana attenuata | reverse complement strand
AACCTCGGTGGAGTAGTGACGAGGAACAGTCAAGGCACCTACCGGTCAATAAACAGTATAATCATAGGAACAATGGAAATGACATATAAATATGTAAAGACTGCATGAATGACCAAGAATGCTACAATTCACAATAAGGGGAAAAATACAACAAGTAACAACGAGGATATAATAAATGAGGATAGGAAATGACGGCAGAATCACAATCCAAATCCTAAGGTCACAACACAGCAATGGGAAAACAAGTCAATAACTCATATCCTACAATGATGTTCACAAAGGTCTTATCCAACTCTTTCCACAATTTCACCAAGTCTCGGACAAACCACAACTCGCGAAGACCCAGCATCTGAAATCTAACAATTGGCATCCTGTGCCCCATCAATCTCATGGTCATACCGACAACTAACTGGCTAACTAGGGCCACTCTCACTAACATAATGGATAAACGAGGGCGTACCTCCACTCTTAGCAAAATCAGGAGGAATTCACCTCTAATAGGGGTGTTCGGCTACGTGTATGCTTGTGCAAATGTTTCTAACAAAATTCTACCAGCTAGTAAACACGAAAAGGAGACGGACCGCACGTACGATGTTTCCTCACAACTTTCAAGCGATAAAGCTCATACCGGTAAGCAACCCACAATCACATTATTAAACAAATAGGAATGCCTCCACAGGCCGTCACAATTCTCTACAATCATCCCCTGACATAGCCCACCTTATTTCGCCACGTGTGCAAATAATAAGATAATAGGTACCGCCTTATTTCGCCACACGTGCATCACAATGTTCCCTCCTTATTCCGCCACATGCGCAACCCACATATAAGCATATAACATATCCCGCCTTATTACGCCGCATGTGCAAAACATCAATAACAACAACAGCACGGCAAAGACCTCGTGCATCACAATATTCACAATCGCACGGCAGAAACCTCGTGCATCACAGTATTCTCAACCGCACGGCAGAAACCTCGTGCGTCACAATCTCAAGTACAACACAACAAACGACAATATATACAGGAACAAGGCAAGAGAATCAACTCAGGTATTTCCGTTCACCAAAAGACGGTACAACTAACTCACAAGGAATAACCGTAACAGAGAAATACTAAGCGCAATAAGAACAACTCAACAAGGGAGAAATGATATGAAACAACGATTCCATAACACTAAGTTCAACAACAAGGAAGTTAACATGAATCAAATAATTACAATTAAGGAAATATCAACTGAATATAGGATATCTAACTTCTTTCCAATTAAGACCAATTAATTACACGAGAGATAGAAATAATGCTTTCCAAATAAAGACAAGCAGTTAGGAATGATAATGTGACTATAGAGGGGTAATGTCTACAGTGAAACAAGTAAAAGTCAATTAGGCAACAAGAATAAGCTAAAAAGGGGCAAATAAATTCCAAGTAAGACATGTAAAGGTGAAGCTAATAACAGGGAACTCAATCGTATCAAGAACAACTTTATATTCGGTGACTACAAGGATCTAAGAGCCTAAGAGGGGCAATTTTCCCACAAATATATCTAGCACGCACTCGTCACCTCGCGTACAAGGAATACAATCAACAAAGAAGACTCAAATCCTATGGGAAAGTCCCCCACACAAGGTTAGACAAGCCACTTACCTCGAACCGGCTCAATATCAATAGAAACCACGCCTTTTCCACGAGTATCCGACTCCAAATGACCCAAATCTATTCAATTCAATTACATAACGTAAATAATATTGCAAACAACTGATTCCACTATAAAAATTAAAGCTAGGGCGCGAAAATAGGTAAAATGACCAAAACTCCCCTCCAACCAACTTCTCGGAATCGAATAATTTTTACATTTTCAGAACCCTCGTACTCTCACGAGTCTAACCATATAAAAATCTCCCAAATCGGAGGTCAAATGCCCCCTCAAACCCAATAGTTTGGTGTATGAAGTTTTACCCCAATTTAACCAACTTTTTATCCTAAATTCGAATTCCAATGATGTATTTAGCTATATAATGATGAAATATAATGAAAAGGGATCAAGGAAATGTTACCCAGTGATTTTCTCTTCAAAACCCACTCAAAATCGCCTTCTCCCAAGCTCTCAATCGATTTTCAAACTTATGAAATTTAACCCTCGAAATTGATATTTCTGAACAGTCATTTCCGCTTCTGCGGACAAGGGACCGCTTCTGCGTTCCCGCTTCTGCGGACCACGAGCCGCTTCTGCGGTTTTCATTAAAAATCCAAGGTTCCACTTCTGCGGTCTTAAACCGCACCTGCGGTTGCCGCTTCTGCGAAATACTCACCGCTTCTAAGGTTTCTCACAAAAGACCCAGGGCCGCATCTGCGATAGAAGCCTCGCAGGTGCGTAACCGCATCTGCGGTAGATCCTCCGTACCTGCGGAAAAAGCTGAGGGAGCCCAAATTCGCTCCTGCGATGCTAAGGCCGCTTCTGCGGTTCCCAAGCCGCAGAAGCGAAAGTACCAGAAGGGAAAAACTTCAGCTGCTGCAACACTTCTCAAATTTTGCCGTTAACCACCCGAAATCATCCCGAGGCCCCCGGGGCCTCAACCAATAGCACCAATAATATCTAATACCTCATTTAAACTTATACCAATCCTTAAAATACCTAAAACAACACTGGAAGTCCGATTAAATCAAAGATTCAAGCCTAAGAACTTCAAATTCCAACAAAACACACTTTCGATCAAAAACCTAACCAAACCTCGCCCGAATGACCTGAAATTTTGCACATACATCCCAAATGACATGACGGAGCTACTGCAACTTCCGGAATCCCAATCCGACCCTCGGATCAAAAACTCACTATCGGACCGGAAACTTCAAAAATTCAAACTTCGGCATTTCAAGCCTAAATGAGCTACGAGCCTCCAAAATACATTCCGAACACGCTCCCAACCCCGAAATCACCTAACGGAGCTAACGGAACCATCGGATTTCCATTCTGAGGTCGTCTTCACACTGTTCTGATTACGGACCATTTTTCAACTCTTAAGCTCTCATTTAGGGACTAAGTGTCCCAAAACACTCTGAATCCCAACACCGAATGTCCCGGCAAACCAAAATAGCAGAATAAACTTAGGGGAAGCAATTTAATAGGGGATCGAGGCGTGAATTCTAAAAACGACCGGTCGGGTCGCTACATCCTCCCACGCTTAAACATTCGTTCGTCCTCGAACGAGTATAGAGAACATACCTGAAGTCTTCACGTCACTGAGTGCGCACTTCCAACATACACCCGCGGGTGATCCCACGTCACCCCAATCCACTTAAGCCTGACGACATCATCTCAACTGAAATTTAACCTTTCTAACAATACCAATAGGCCTTCAAGCCAGAATTCTCACCTTCCATCCGTTTCCAAAAGACCCGATCCTAAATCCATATCCGGTATCAGTCTCAACCAGCTATTTCAATACAAGCCAACACACACAGGGTACAACCACGCAACATGACACATCACCCATAGGCCCACAATACCATTTCTGATAGCAATACTTGCCTGAGATCAAATCCGTACTGGCCATAAGCCTCATATTCAATAGGAACTCTTTTCAAACCTCCACAACACTGGCGATGATACAATAACCACGAAAACCGCATAACAAAACACCCGAATAACCAAATCTCAGCCAACACCAACGGGTACACACCCCAAAAGCTAAAACTCAAGAAGCATAGAATGGAAATGACTGAATATGAGAAAGGAAACACATAAGGAACTAACAAACAAATCAAACTAGCACAGATTCTTCTAAAACACAAATCGACAAAATATCTAACAAGAAAGAATGAAAGCATATAAAAGACTCACAATGATCTTATACTGATATAACTTCTCACCGCAGTACACCACCCGGTCTCAACATATCAAATCACCTGAAATCACGAGGGTCCCGCCCTCATTACTGAATCACAAGTAGGGCACACATCAACCCATCTAGAGACTCTCACTAGATCAATTCCGTCTATAATTACAACACAGGCTGGCTCCCACACCGGTGGAGCATAGAAATCACAGCTCGTAACCAAGAATACTCAGAGATCACATCAAACCTACCGAAACAGACAACATGAATTTACTACTAGCCTCATAACTCTCGACAACAGCTAGGAACGAACGATAGACACGGCTATCACTCATAGAACCTCCCAACAGAATAATCACGTAGACAGAGTACAATCATGAAACGCACTCATAAATGGAACAACAAATAAGGGAACTCACCCCGATAAGCAGAACTGTGATGAACTACAGATAGTGCCCCTCTATAACAAACCGAATCCGTACCTGAATGACATTCAACTGGCGCACCGGCCTCAAGCCTACTATATGAAACACATCAACGAGCCGGGCCTCCCCCTCTTGGGCGCCCTCTACCTGCCTGAATACCTCGCTGGGACACACCGGTCCGAAGTCTGGGACAATCTCTCATCATGTGGCTAGTATCTCCACACTCAAAGCACCCTCTCTGCTGACGAGGCGGTGGGAACTGTGCGATGCGGGTACTCCGAGACCTATGAGCACCTGAGTCACCATGCAAAGCCTGAAGCGCGAACTGAACTAGCTGACCCGCAAAACCTCTACCATGACGCACCCTGCCTCCAAAATAAGGACCAGTATATCTCACCGGCCTACGAGGCCTCCTCGCCTCCTCAAGCTCTCTCTCCTGATCTCGGCTGCTCTCTCCCTCATGACCCTGCCTGCCCTCTCTCTCTTTAGCATGCATACCCTCTATCCTCCTAGCAATGTTCACCACCTGCTGATACGGAATATCCATCTCCAACTCACGGGCCATGCTGGACCTGATGCTAGGAATGAGCCCCTCAATGAACCAACGAACCTTCTCGCGAACAGTAGAAACCAAGGCTGAGGCGTGTCTAGCCAAACTGGTGTAACGGACAGCATACTCCGAGACGGTCATAGCACCCTGGCGCAAATGCTCAAACTCCGTGCGCCATGCATCCCTGGGGCTCTGAGGAACAAACTCTCTCAGAAACATAT
>NW_017693007.1:0-5032 GCF_001879085.1 Nicotiana attenuata | reverse complement strand
CGACTTCTTTTGTTCCTTTTTGAGCAATTTGTAGCTACATTTACGCTGAATCTTCTTTATCTTAGTTTGTAATTAAATATTATGGGTTATTCTTCATCTAATTTCTTGTTTTCTTCCATTAATATAAGTAGCTAGACCCATTAGCTAGGGTTGTGGCTCAACCCTAGTGTGGGTATTTGATGGGTCTTGTGTTTTAATGCTTAGATGTTTATGGGTGGTTGATATTTGAACTGATCTGTGTTTTGTATGTTGGATTAGTGGTTGCAAACACTAATTTGTGCCTAAGTGACTTGGGCTCTTCTTGAGAAAGAGAGCTTAAGTCTAGGAATTCAGTCCAACAAGAAATTGGGGCGTACTCAAGAGATTGATAGCCCCAATTAAAGGGTTAAAGCTAGAGATAGTAATACCCGACTTGAGCCTACATTGCTTGCTTAATTTCAACACCCAATTGGTCTTGAGAAAGTCAATTCGGGCAAAGTCACTCAAGCTACCGAGAGGTATAGAGTGAGTAGTGTCGTGCAAATGGCTATATCGCGATCCCAAACATAACATCTTTGCCTTAGACTTAGGAACCCGTCAAGTATTCACCTAGGGGGAAATCATTTCCCTAGTGCCTCGTGACCTATTAGACAACCCTTTAGCAAGTATTCTTAGTTAAATTTAGCAACTAATAGAATAAAAATAGAAGTAATCAAAAGAACAACTATGATTGAAAGCGTAATTAAGAGCATTACGCATTGCTAGTTTAAATAGGAATCCAATTCCCAAATCAAGCTCCCTGTGGATTCGATCCTGACCTATTTGGGTAAAAGCTGCATCGACCGCTCTCGCCGCTCTGTAGTGGTGCAGGGTTGGCTCGATCACTTTTTGGCGCCGTTGCCGGGGAGCTAACGGTTTTGGCTATCTATCTAAATAGTTTTGTGTATTGTTTTTCTTTCCTTCTGTGATACTAATCTTTTTGTGACGCCAATCCAGGTACAAAATGGCGGCAAACAACAACAATGACCCTCTTGGTAATGTGATCCCGAGGGAGGAGGTTGACGACATTGGTGAGGATGAGGTGCCTCTTGTACCTCAAGGACAACAGAGAGGCCGCCAGGCCAATGCTAATGCCAATGATAATATTCTAGACCCTCCCCCACCACCTCCAAGAGTGGCCCCTCGGGTGCTTCCCAACCAAGGATATGCCAGTGCAATTGTCCCACCTCGGATCCGGGCGGGCAATTTCCAAATTACCAATGTGATGCTGACCTTGCTGGAGCAACGAGGATATTTCACGGGTGCTCCCGATCAAAATGCTTACATGCACCTCAAGGGTTTTGTTGATACATGTTGGGAGAGCAAGCAAACCAATGTGTCCGAGGATGCCTTGCGGTTGAGACTATTCCCTTTCTCTCTTCGCGGGAAGGCACTAGACTGGCTGGAGAGACTCCCCAACCATTCTATCTATACCTGGGATGAGTTGGCGGATAAATTTATTGCAAAGTTTTTCTCACCGGGGTACATGGCAACTTTGAGGGATGAAATCTTAGCCTTCAAACAAGAGCCCAACGAACCACTACATGAAATTTGGGAGCGATACCGGACCATGGTTAAGGAATGCCCTAGCAATGATATGACTGAGGCAATGATACAACAGACATTCTACCGAGGCTTTAATACAACAAACCAGTGCATAGTGAACCAATTAGCTGGGGGCAACTTCATGAACACGCCGTATGATCAAGCTTGTGAGATTTTAGACGAGATGGCGGACACTTCTTCCACTTGGCAAAGTAGAGCAAATGTGCCACAGGGTGACCCCAGGTCATTCATTTGCATAAAGAGCTCCATGATCACGGGCAGGCAATAGCAGAACTGACAACAACTATGAACCAGCTAGCAAAGGCACAGTTACAACAGGTTCGAGCTCCACGACAAGTGAATGCTATGGAGGGTGTGAACATGTTAGTGAACAAACAAAGACAAAGAGGGCAACAGAACCAAGGAAATTCGGATCAATACAACCAAGATAGTGGTGGGTTCCAAGATGATGGGTATGAAGAGCAAAATGAAGAAGTGCAATACGTGAACAATTATCAAGGCCAAAGGGGCAATTCTTCCAACCAACAACAACAATGGAGATCCCAAGGCAATTGGGGTAATCAACAACAAGGGAACAATAATTGGAGTAATCAACAACAAGGGAACAACAATTGGGGAAACAATAATCAAAATCCTAATTGGGGCAACCAGAACAACAATCAGAACAATCAAGGAAACTGGGGTAACAACAACAACTGGGGTGGAAACATCAATCAGGGTGGTTGGAACAATAACAATCAGGGAAATCGGGGGCAAGGCTTTCAAAGGCCCCCAATGTATCAGCAACCGAGAAATCCACCCACATTTCCATCCCAAGGGCCTAGTTCATCCAACAATGACAAGGGGAGAATTGAAATGATGTTTGAACAGATGATGAAAAAGAATGCTGAATCAGATGCTCAGTTAGCATCCCACAATACTTCAATCAGAAACTTGGAGGTTCAGCTAGGCCAAATCTCACAATCCTTGAATACTCGCCCTAAGGGGGCTCTACCTAGTGATACGGTAGTCAACCTAAAGGGTGGGAACCATACCGGGCAAGCAATGGCAGTAATTACAAGAAGTGGATGAGGCGGTGATGTGAATGCCTCCAAACAAAAAGAATTTTGAGTGATGAAGTTGAGTTGCAAGAGGATGAGATCCCTTTGGCGGTGGAGAATGTGATATATGAGAACGTGAATAAAGAAGTGAGGATTGATATCAAAGATACCGAGGTGGAAACTCAGAATGACGTGAACCCGTCTAGGGAACACGTAATAGACATGCCGGAAGCGGTTGTGCCTAAAGCCAAGGCTCATTTGCCAAGGCCACCTCCACCCTATCCTCAAAGGCTCGCGAAGTAGAAAACTGAGAACCAGTTTAAAAAATTCATTGACATGACGAAGAGCTTATCCATTAATGTGTCTTTGGTGGAGGCTTTGGAGCAAATGCCTGGCTACGCTAAATTCATGAAAGATTTGGTGATGAAGAAAAGATCCATGAACTGTGAAACTATCAAGATGACCCACCAAGTTAGTGCTATAGTGAATTCAATGGCTCCGAAGTTGGAGGATCCCAGTGCTTTCACCATTCCTTGCACTATTGGAAGTGCAGACTTTGCTAAAGCTCTATGTGATTTGGGGGCGAGTATCAACTTGATGCCCTACTCAGTTTTCAAGACTTTGGGTATTGGACAGCCGAGGCTGACTTCCATGAGGTTGCAAATGGCAGATAGATCGATGAAGATGCCCTTGGGTATAATAGATGATGTTCTCGTCCAGGTGGACAAATTCATCTTGCTAGCTGATTTTGTGATTCTCGATTGTCAGGTTGATTTCGAGGTACCTATAATTTTGGGAAGACCTTTCCTTGCTACTGGGAAGGCCTTAGTTTATGTGGAAGCAGGGGAAATCACTTTCCGAGTGGGTGATGAAAAAGTGGTCTTTCATGTGTGTAAGTCAATGAAGCAGCCCAACTGTACTGAAGTGTGCTCATTTGTGGATCTTGTCACGGCAGTGATAATTGATGATACTAGTGCAGTGATCAATGTGGAGGACCCTCTAGAGGCGGTTTTGTTTAATCTTGATGTAAATGAGGATGAAGGCCGTGTGGAGTGTGTCAATGCTTTACATGGAATGGGCTCTTACTCTTATGAGCCTCGGAAGCTATCCTTGGATCTTGAGAATAGGAAGACTCCACCAACAAAGCCCTCAATCGAGGAACCTCCGATGTTGGAGTTGAAGCTGTTGCCTCCACACCTCAGGTATGAACTCTTAGGCCCTAGTTCAACTTTGCTAGTTATTCTTTCCCCTTGTCTTACTAACATGCAGGTAGATGCCATATTGGCGGTGCTCCAAAAGCGGAAGAAGGCAATTGGATGGACTTTAGCTGATATTCAAGGAATAAGCCCCGCATTCTGTATGCACAAGATTATTCTTGAAGACGATGCAAAATCCTCCTTGGAACATCAAAGGAGGTTGAACGAGGCAATGCAAGAAGTTGTGAAAAAGGAGGTGATCAAGTGGTTAGATGCCGAGGTTGTGTACCCCATCTCTGACAATTCTTGGATTTCGCCGGTGCAATGTGTGCCGAAGAAGGGTGGTATGACCGTGGTGACCAATGCGCAAAATGGACTAATTCCTACCCGAACAGTCACTGGATGGAGAGTGTGCATGGACTACCGCAAGCTGAATAAAGTGACCCGCAAGGATCACTTTCCATTGCCTTTCCTTGACCAGATGCTTGATCGACTTGCTGGGCGTGCCTTCTACTATTTCTTGGATGGGTATTCTGGGTACAACAAAATCTTGATTGCTCCGGAAGATCAGGAGAAGACCACTTTCACTTGTCTATATGGGACCTTTGCCTTTTCTAGGATGCCTTTTGGGTTGTGTAATGCACCGGCTACATTCCAGCGGTGTATGATGGCCATTTTCACCGACATGGTGGAAGATATTTTGGAGGTGTTCATGGACGACTTTAGTGTTGTGGGTGACTCGTTTGATGAGTGTTTGAAGAATCTTGATAGGGTGTTGGCCCGATGTGAAGAAACCAATCTTGTGCTCAATTGGGAGAAATGCCACTTCATGCTTGAGGAGGGCATAGTTCTTGGACATAAAATTTCAAAGCATGGTATAGAGGTGGACAAAGCTAAAATAGAGGTGATTTCAAGGCTTTCTCCCCTCACTTCTGTCAAGGGGGTTAGAAGTTTTCTTGGGGATGCGGGATTCTACTGGAGATTTATCAAGGATTTTTCGAAGGTAGTGAATCCTTTGTGCAAGCTATTAGAAAAGGATGCCAAGTTCGTGTTCGATGAGGGATGTATGCAAGCATTTGAACTTCTTAAGCACAAGTTTACCACCACTCCTATTATAACCGCACCCAATTGGAGCTTGCCTTTCGAGCTCATGTGCGACACGAGTGATGTTGCGGTTGGGGCAGTTTTGGGTCAAAGAGTGAGCAAAATGTT
>NW_017693006.1:0-5034 GCF_001879085.1 Nicotiana attenuata | reverse complement strand
TTTGTCCTTGAGGACAAGCAAATGAGGGTCATCAAACTAACGCTCCCAAATACGATCAAACAAGGAAGACCGAGAGACCACGCAAGCTAGAACCCGACTGGGCTCCGAAAGATCCAACCTCACAAATTGGCTGGCTAAGGCCTGAACATCCATTGACATGGGCCTCTCTGCTGTTGGTAAATAAGCTAAACTCCCCAAACTCTCTGCCCGGCGGCTCAAAGCATCGGCCACCACATTGGCCTTGCCCGGGTGATACAAAATAGTGATATCATAATCCTTCAGCAGCTCTAGCCATCTCCTCTGACGCAAATTAAGGTCCTTTTGCTTGAACAGATGTTGCAAACTCCGGTGATCAGTATAAATCTCATAAGGCACACCGTACCAATAATGACGCCAGATCTTCAAGGCATGAACAGTAGCAGCTAACTCGAGATCATGGATAGGATAATTCTTCTCATGGACCTTCAACTGTCTGGACGCGTAGGCATTCACCCTACCGTCTTGCATCAATACCGCTCCAAGGCCAGCCCTCGAGGCATCACAATAGATAGTATAAGACCCCGAACCGGTAGGCAATATCAAAACTGTCAAAGTTGTCTTGAGCTCCTGAAAGCTCTCCTCACACTCTTCCGTCCACTGGAACGGAGCACCCTTCTGGGTCAGTCTGGTCATATGTGCTGCAACAGATGAAAACCCCTAAACAAATTGACGGTAATAACCAGCCAAGCCAAGAAAACTGCGGATCTCTGTAGCTAAGGATGGTCTGGGCCAACTCTGCACTACTTCCACCTTCTTCGGATCCACCCTTATCCCTTCACTAGATACCACGTGACCCAAGAATGCTACGTAATCCAACCAGAACTCACATTTCGAGAACTTAGCATATAATTTTTTCTCCCTCAAAGTCTGGAGCACTATCCTCAGGTGCTACTCATGATCTTCCCGACTTCGGGAATATACCAGAATGTCGTTAATAAAGACAATGACGAATGAATCAAGATACGACCGGAATACACTGTACATCAAATGCATGAAGGCTGATGGGGCATTGGTGAGCCCAAATGACATAACAAGGAACTCGTAATGACCATACCGAGTCCTGAAGGTAGTCTTTGGGATATCTGGCTCCTGAATCTTCAACCGATGATAGCCTGAACGCAAGTCAATCTTAGAAAACACACGAGCACCCTGCAACTGATCAAACAGGTCATCAATACGGGGCAAAGGATAACGGTTCCTCACCGTAACCTTGTTCAACTGGCGATAATCAATACACATACACATAGAACCATCCTTCTTCTTCAAAAACAAGACAGGAGCACCCCAAGGTGATACACTGGGCCGAATGAAACCCTTATCAAGCAATTCCTGTAACTGCTCCTTCAACTCCTTCAACTCAGGAGGAGCCATATAGTACGGAGGAATAGAAATGGGCTGAGTGCCCACAACAAATCAATGCCAAAATCAATATCTCTATCGGGCGGCATGCTCGGAAGGTCAGCTGGAAACACATCAGAGAAATCCCGTACTACTGGGACAGAATCAACTGTAGGGGTATCAATACTGACATCTCTCACATAAGCTAGATACGTGTCACACCCCTTCTCAACCATATGCTGAGCCTTAAGGAATGAAATAACTCTACTGGAAGTATGATCTAAAGTACCCCTCCACTCTACTCGCGGTACACCTGGCATAGCCAGCGTCACAGTTTTCGCGTGACAATTAAGAATAGCATAATGGGGCGAAAACCATTCCATGCCCATAATAACATGAAAGTCTACCATGCTGAGCAATAACAAATCGGCTCTAGTCTCAAAACCACTAAGAGCAATCAAACACGATCGATAAATGCTGTCCACAACAAGAGAATCTCCAACAAGAGTAGAAACATAAACTGGAGAACTCAAAGAATCCCGAGATACGCCCAAATACGGGGCAAAATAAGAGGACACATAAGAATAAGTGGAGCCTGGATCGAATAAAACCGATGCATCTCTATGACAGACCAGGATAGTACATGTGATGACAGAATCAAAGGCGACAGTCTCAGTACGAGCAGGAAGGGCATAGTATTTGGCCTGGCCTCCTCCTCGAGGGCGACCTCTACCTCCCCGACCTCCACCTCTAGCTGGCTGAGCAGGTGGGGTAGCAACTGGTGCTGTGATCATAGCCTAAGAACTCTGCGGGGCATGTTGTGGCTGAGAAGTCTGTGGAGGTGCACCCCTCCTAAGTCTGGGGAAATCCCTCACCATATGGCGTGTGTTACCACACTCAAAACAAGCTTTGGGAGGACGTGGCGGCTATGACTGGCTCAGGCCAGGTCTGCTGGACTGACCACTGGAAGCACCCCGTGCAGGAGGCGCACTAGATACTGGTGGCGCATAATAAGGCTCCTGAGGTCTGGGAGGAGCTGGAATACCACTGGCTGCTGGAAGAGCTGAATGAACAGGGCGACTCATATAACCCCTACCATGATGACCTGCAGCTGGGGCACGGGCACCACAATAATGGCCCGACTCACGAGACCTCTTGGCCTCCCTCTCCTCTATATACCCTAGCATGCATACCCTCAATCCTCCTAGCAATGCTCACCACCTGCTGATAAGAAATATCCATCTCCAACTCACGAGCCATGCTAGACCTGATGCTGGGAATAAGCCCCTTAATGAACCGACGAACCTTCTCGCGAACAGTAGAAACAAAGCTGGTGCATGTCTTGCCAAGTCGGTGAAACGGACAGCATACTCCGAGACAGTCATAGTACCCTGGCGCAAACGCTCAAACTCTATGCGCCAAGCATCCCTAAGACTCTGGGCAACATACTCTCTCGTGAACATATCTGAAAACTGAGCCCAAGTCAGGGAAGCTGCCTCATCCGGACTGTCTAACTCATAAGCACACCACCACTGATAGGCGACACCTCGAAGCTGAAAGGTAGTGAAGGAAACCCTGCTCGATCCTGATATACCCATGGTACGGAGGATACGGTAGCAGTCCTCTAGAAATCCAAGAGCGTCCTCTGAGGCTAGTCCGCGGAATGTAGGAGACTGATACTTCTTGAACCTCTCAAGCCTCTTCTGCTCCTCCTCTGAAGCTACTGCCATCTCCTCGGGCTGAGCTGGGGCTACCGGCTATATGGGAATAATCTCTAGGACCTGATCAACATGCACTTGCTGCTCAGGAGTGCGGGCAGCAGGAGTCTGTGCTCCTCCCCTGGCCTGGGATGCAGCTGCAGCAAGGGGAAGCAGCCCTGCCTAAGCTAGAGTAGTGTACATAGTCATAAACTGTGCCAGAGTCTCCTGGAGTGCTGGAGTAGTAGTAGCAGACGTATCAGGTGTTTGGACTCCGGCTGGAACTGCTGGTGGCACCTCGGTGTCAGCTCGCGCGGGTGCTCTGGCTGTACCACATGCGCGTCCCCGGCCTCTACCCCCGCCCCGGCCTCTGACGGCTCCAGTAGGGGGTGCGGGTGCCTGATCATCTCGGGTAGCACGTGTCCTCACCATCTGTGAGAGAATAACAGAAGTTTAGATTTGTGATATCAAAATCTCGCACGACAAGGAAATCAAATGAAGTGGAATTTTTTCCTAGCAGTTACATAGCCTCTCGTAGATAAGTACAGACGTCTCCGTACCGATCCGAGACTCTAATAAACCGGCTTGTGATGCATGACTCCTATGAACCTAGAGCTCTGATACCAACTTGTCACGACCCCAGTTCGCCCTCCGTGAACAATCGTGACGGCACCTAGTCTCTACGACTAGGTAAGCCTAACAAATGTGGAAAAAGAAACAACTTCGGAAAGAAAGTAATTTAAAAATTGAGATGACAAAGTTAAACAGTGTTTAAGATGCCGCCTGGCATATAAGAATACAGAAATCTCAATCTAACACTCCCAAAATCCAGAACCCCATGAATCACAAGCTAAAAGATTATATAACAAGCTCTAACTCTAGAAATGTCTACCAACAAGGGAAATACTGAAAAGGCTATACTAGTACTGATAATAGAAAGGGACTCTTTGGTATGCGGACGCGGCAAATATACCTCGGAGTTTCTACAAAGCTCCTCGCCTCAAACGTGATAAGACTGAGTGGAAGTACCTGGATCTGCACATGAAAAACATGTGCAGGAAGGGCATGAGTACACCACAGCGGTACTCAGTAAGTGCCAAGCCTAACCTCGGTCGGGTAGTGACGAGGAAAGTCAGGGCCCTACTAAGGTTAAATGAAATACAAGGTATAATAGTATAGTATAAGACAGTATAGTCAGTGCAACAGTAAGAAGTAACACAGGATAGAAAGAACAACAACTATAACAGAGACAAAATAATCACGGAAAGGAATACATCTCACACAGAGATAACAACTGGGGATCTCCCAGGATACCGTCCTATAGTCCCAAATATAAATATCTAGTGGATCACCTGGGATAGCGTCCTGTAGTCCAACTGTAGTGTGAGGGGATCTACCGGAATCCCGATCCGTAGTCCCAAATGTAAATACTCAGTACTGGGGAATCTACCGGGTGCAGTCCCGTAGTTCCAATGTAAAAGTGCAGGGGCATCTCCCGGAATACAAATCCGTAGTCCCAAAGAAAACATATAGGGGGGGGGGGATCTCCCGGGATACCGTCCCGTAGTCCCAAAGTAAGCACACAGCAGCAACAAAAAAGAATACTCAATATAATTCGAGTTTCCATACCAAATAAAACGGGTATTTCTAGCCTAGCATGCTGCACATAATCCAAATAAGGCAATTTGAGCAAGTAAGTGTTGATACCCAATTTTTCCCTATATATTTTAAATATGCAAAATACCTTCAAAATAGCATATATATATGCATATATAAGCATGCCCAAAGTTTTTATTATTTTTCCCATAATTTAAAGGGTTTAAATTGATTTAGTTTCTCCCTTTATTCCATAAATCCCCAATAATTATTTCCAAAATTATTATTTTGATAATTCATCTATTGGATTTCTATATTTATGCTAAAATATGGGTAAGGTAAATTTTATATATTTTTTGCAATT
>NW_017693005.1:0-5034 GCF_001879085.1 Nicotiana attenuata | reverse complement strand
ACGCCGCTGGAGCTGTAGCATCAACCCTGCACTAGGTAGTGAAATTCGAGTGGAATCACCAAGAGGTGATTATTCATAGTGACGGGAGTAACCCCATATACAGTCGCCAAACCATCCCAGCGATTGAAGGAAGAAGGAAGCTAGGAGGAGAAACCTACCACCATATTGAGCAAGTCAACGCCGTGGACAAAGATAAGTGGTGGGATAACAAGATAGAAAGTATACTGAATTGGAGCGGGTACGAACCTGGCAAAGGGCTCAGCAAGAACCTCCAAGGAATCACCAAGCCTATCAAACTGAAGAAACATGGCACCACTTTCGGGTTAGGGTATGGATATACTTGGCAAGAATTCAAGAACTGGTCGCCACCATAGCGCGGCCCTTACTACCCGCTGGAGCACCCAATACCCCGCCTAGAGCAAAGTTTCCAGCCAGCAGACATCATATATGGGTCAGAGGAAGATGAAACATTGGCAACAATGAAGAACCTGTTCTTGGAAGATGACAATATGGACTGTCATGTCATTTTCGAGGAGGAAGGGGAGGAAGGCCCTTCCGTACAAGCTGTGAGCCGAGCAGCGCGCCTCAGCAATTGGTCCATCAGAACCACCAAGGCCCGGAAAGCTTCGGGGTAGCAAGGCTAAACAAAGCACTATGCATTATCTTTTACTTTTTTGCTAGTTGATTTCCCTTCAGTATTATCTTTAAAATTTTTAAAAGAGCTCCGATGTTCAAAACGATTTTGGAATTCATCAAAGTATTTCAGTTTCTTATAAGTCTCGCTCTTATTGTTTTTCTCTATCATTTATTTTATTTTACACAACATTACTATTACTTATCTTGATGAACCGACGGGTGTGACATGCGACGAGGTAACGCAACAAACGGATATGGACTCAGAAGGGGATGAGATACCGGAAGAGATCATTAAAGAGGTCGAGGACTTTGAGAGTAGACCTAAGTCTAACTTGGACGAAACTGAGGTCGTCAACCTGGGAAATATAGAGAATGTCAAGGAAACACGCATCAGTGTTCACTTGTCACCGTCAGAAAAGGAAGAGTACACGGAGTTCTTAAAAGAATATGAGGACATATTTGCCTGGTCGTATGATGATATGACCGGTCTCGGTACATCTATTGTAGCTCACAAACTGCCAACAGATCCAACATGTCCGCCGGTAAAGCAGAAACTCAGAAAGTTCAAGCCAGATATGAGTTTGAAAGTCAAGGAAGAAGCAGATGGAAAACCATGGTTTCATGACATTAAGAAGTATCTGTCAACAGGAGAGTATCCAGAACTCGCGAACACTACTCAAAAGCGCACACTGCGGAGGAATCATGTATTGGAGGACTCCCTATTTGGGATTACTAAGATGTGTTGAAGCAATGGAAGCATCCAGGTTGTTGGAAGAAGTTCATGCAGGGACCTGTGGTCCGCATATGAATGGTTTTGTCTTAGCCAAGAAAATACTCCGGGCCGGTTATTTCTGGATGAATATCGAGACGGACTGCATCCAGTATGTTCGGAGATGCCATCGCTGCCAGATTCATGCAGACATGATAAAGGTGCCTCCAAACGAGCTCAATGCAACAAGCTCACTATGGCCGTTCGCCGCTTGGGGAATGGATGTCATCGGACCTATCGAGCCCGCCGCATCAAACTGGCACAGGTTCATTCTAGTGGCAATTGATTATTTCACCAAATGGGTTAAAGCAACATCATATAAGGCAGTAACCAAGAAGGTTTTGGCAGACTTTGTCCGAGACCGTATCATTTGCCGGTTCGGCGTCCCAGAGTCAATCATCACTGATAATGGTTCAAATCTCAACAGTGATCTGATGAGGGCAATGTGTGAGACGTTCAAGATTAAGCACAGGAATTCTATAGCCTACAAACCTTAGATGAATGGAGCTGTAGAAGCAGCCAATAAGAACATCAAGAAAAATACTAAGGAAAACGATAGAAAAACACAAGCAGTGGCACGAAAAGCTATCATTTGCTCTGTTGGGATACCGTACCACAGTCCGCACATCAACTGGGGCAACTCCTTATATGCTGGTTTGCGGTACCGAGGTAGTCATCCCAGCTGAAGTAGAGATTCCCTCCCTGAGGATTATATAGGAAGCGGAACTTGAAGATGCAGAATGGGTAAAAAGTCGCTATGAGCAGTTAGCCATCATAGACGGGAAAAGACTGAACGCAGTTTGTCATGTCAATTGTATCAGAACAGGATGTCCAGAGCTTTCAGCAAGAGAGTCAAACCAAGACGGTTCACACCAGGGCAATTGGTATTGAAGAAGATTTTCCCACATCAAGATGAAGCCAAAGGGAAGTTCTCTCCTAACTAGCAAGGCCCGTACATGGTTCATCGGGTCCTAACAGGAGGGGCCCTCATACTCGCAGAGATGGATGGAGAAGTTTGGCCAAAGCCAATTAATTCAGATGCAGTCAAACGCTATTATGTGTAATCATTATGATTTCTGTATGATGTAATTTGAACTATGCCTGACCTGATTCCCGTTTAAGAGGGGATACGTAGGCAGCCCTATGGGTTCGCTCACAATTCAATAAAATTTTCATTTCCCCCTACAATTGGAAACTGGGGCAGAATTTTGAGGAGGACCCTCAAAATTCCGAAGTAACTTCAGTCGATCATTGCAAGCAGCCGTCAGAAGCATCAACCCAGTAAACTGGGGCAGAATTTTGAGGAGGACCCTCAAAATTTCGGAGCAAGAGAGGTCGCAATATCTTGAACCGTGTCGCAGTCGTCGGTTCATCTAAAAAGAAAATCGTTTTATTATTATTTATGTGTTTACATTGCTTTGTTTAGCGACGCTACCCTCCAATGAAAACAAGAGCCGAGTAGGACGAGCGAGGTCCATGGGAAGACGAACTAACCTTCCCCCTTTACAAAACTCTCGATCTTTCTTTGAATGCAGCCAACCCAAAACATAGAACCATCAGATACGGTTACATATTCACATTTTTGCAGGAGTACAACTCTCAGAATCATCGCTCACTTACAAGTGCTGTCCGCACATGACATCCCCAGCAACCACAGAAACGCAATCAACTATCAGCCACCATCTATCAGCTAAGAGCTTTCGTTACTAATCACCTTAAACTGCATTTTGCATAAGGCTACCATTCTGCCTTCCGAGACTAAGCATTGTCTCCATCTGCATTTTTGCACTGCATAAGGCTACCTTTCTGCCTTCCGAGACTAAGCACTGTCTCTATCTGCATTTCTTGCATTGCATAAGGCTACTTTTCTGCCTTCCGAGACTAAGCACTGTCTCCATCCTACATTTCCTTGCATTGCATATGACTACTTTTCTGCCTTCCGAGACTAAGCACTGTCTCCATCCTACATTTCCTTGCATTGCATAAGGCTACTTTTCTGCCATCCGAGACTAAGCACTGTCTCCATCCTGCATTTTCCTGCATTGCATAAGGCTACTTTTTTGCCTTTCGAGACTAAGCACTGTCTCCATCCTACATTTCCTTGCATTGCATAAGGCTACTTTTCTGCCTTCCGAGACTAAGCAGTGTCTCCATCCTGCATTTCCTTGCATTGCATAAGGCTACTTTTCTGCCTTCCGAGACTAAGCACTGTCTCCATCCTGCATGGCCGAAATATCGCCACCTCTTATTTGCATTCGGCTGAAATACCGCCAGCTTTATTTAAATCTTGCATGGCTGAAATATTGCCAATTTTGTTTAAATCCCTCATATCGGCTAAAAGACCGCCAATTGCATTCAAATCTTTGCATCGGCTGAAAAATCGCCAACTTTATTTAATTCTCTGTGTCGGCTGAAAAATGCCAGCTTTGTTTAAATTTCTGTCGGCTGAAATATTGCCATTTGTATTTATACTTCATATCGGCTGAAATATCGCCATTTATATTTATGCTTTACATCGGCTGAAATATCGCCAAATCCTGCATTTCATGGGCTGAAATATCGCCAAATTGTCCAAGGGCGTCATTGATCGGAGGCATCATTTTCATAGCACGAGAACGCCATGCCATGGCCTGAGGACCCCCCGCTTTATATTTTGCACATCATTATTCAAAGGCATCATGGTTTGGAGGCACCATTATCATAGCCCGAGAACGTCATTTCATAGCCTGCGAATCCTTTATTATACGCTTCATGGCCCAGGACGTCATGGTCTGAGGACGTCATCCTGCCCGTCCGAAGACAGCATTCATAGTCCAACGGGAACTTGCATCACGTTTAAGTATATGCACGATATGTTTGTATTGCACATCTGCAGGTACACCAGCTGGCAACGGCCATTACAGCAGGAGCGATCTCGCTCCGGTTCCCGCAGCCCATCGGTCCCTGACCATCCTCCCCAACCTAAATATTGCGTCTGCCCTTTTCAAAACCTCCATCGGCATATTCCGCCGTTGTATCCCGAACTACATATGACCTGATTCCTGTAAGACCAGGGATATGTAGGCAGTTCAGGAACCAGAGCTCGGTCAAAACTCTTTTTTCAAGTCGTTTCTTGCGGTCAAAATTGGCCATCATATATTTACCCGACAACTCTTTCATCCTTCCCGGGTAAAGAGGGGCAGCTGTTAATACCCAATTTTTCCCTGCCTATTTTTTATACTCAAAATATTCTCAAAATAGCATGTATATGTGTGCCCAAAAGTTTGGTATTTTTCCTTTAATATTAAAGATTTTTAGATCAATTTATTGTCTATTTTTACACTACAAAATTCAATAATTATTTCCAAACTAGCATTTTGGTGAATAATTTATTTCATTCTCATATTTACACTAAGATATAATTAAGGTGATTTTTGCATATTTTTTATAAATTTATTTGATATTTCTAAGCTAAAATTGCATAAAATTGCAATTATAGCCTATATTGCGATTAATAGCATTTTACAATTATAAAATTGCTCCCAGTATTTTTAGATTAACATTTATATATTATTAATTAATTAAGTGCTTTTTAAATTTGTTTTTTAAAAACTTATTTCAACTATTTTAATTAAATTAAAAAACGGGGA
>NW_017693004.1:0-5035 GCF_001879085.1 Nicotiana attenuata | reverse complement strand
TCGATTGAAAGTTCTTGTTTCAGACTCTTTTTTTTATGTGACTTATCTGATTTTTACTATCTTTCAACTAGACTATGGCTGAAACCCTAATCTCTCAAAAGGGTTTCCTCACCTGTTACTGTGAGACCTTTAATTGTTTTGACTGTCTTCTTCACTTTGGCTATACGTGTGAGCCCTGACTATCTAACTTTGTTCACTACTGAATCTATTCTTATTTCTGCTACTATTGTATGATGTTTCTTTTGCCAATGTGCTTGGCCTCGCATGTCTGATGTTTCTGTTCACTCTGTTTATATACTGAAGTGCAGAAGCATATTCTTCCTTGATTGATCTTAATCTTGTGACTAATTTCAAAAACTTTCCTTTTATGAACCCTAAATTCACTCGCCTGTTTAAAATTAATTGATTCTTTTCCCTTTACTGTGATGTTTTACCTTGCTGATTTCTTTCCCAAAATAAGCATATTTTTGTACTTAGACTCGATTGTTCACTGCATGCTTTTACTACCCCTAATATGGCAATAATCAGTCTGCTTCCAAACTGATTTTCTTTCCTTAATTAGACCTGCTGCTACCCGTTAGACAGTGATTCCTTAATTAAAGGGGAATCACTTGGGTAATTGATTCTGACTTGTGATTGTTTCCATGTTTGTATCAAGACTTTACTTACTTCACTCGTTTTTAAAAAGAAAACTATAAATGCCATGCACCCCTCTTCTTTCAAAGACATGGGCGAACCATCTGAGTTCAGAACACACGCTTCACTCAAAACTCTCTCTCTTTTCTCTGTTACTACTTGTGTTACTGCCTTATCTAGCCGGCTGAAAGCCAAGGCTAGGCTGTGGAAATTAGCTTATTTTTCTTTTTGCACTTTGCCTCTTACTGGTATGTCCTAGTTAATCTTCAAGCATCAACAACAACATGTTTCTTTAACTGTTTCCTTCACTCTTGCATGTTTTTGCTTATGTGTATGCAATCAAGTTTCATTACTAAGCATGTTGTAACCTGCTCCCTCCCCTTTCTAAATTAATGTGTTCCCTTATGTATGCACTCTGTCAGTCACTTGATTATGTGACTTGCTGACATATGAATCCCAAACCCCATATCATCATATGTGCTTGTGTTCTCTGGCTGGTTTGTGGGTATGCTAGCATCATCTCTTGCTGTGCATGTCCCAAACCTGACCCTTTTTGTGCAATTACTGATTCTATGTAATTTAAGTGTTACTACCACTGTTTATCACCCTTACCCCCTTACTATTCTCAACCCAGTTTTAAATAAAATCTCTGTTTCTGCACTTCCACTATACTCTTAGAACTTAGGTTCTGCCCCTCTTGTGTGAGCCTTGCCTTGGGACCCATGAGCTCCCTCTGAACTTGGACATATAAGGGCCGGCCCTTCCACACTGCACTCATCTCTACCTGGTTATGCAAACCTGGGTAATCACTGCCCGGGGTCCCTTGAGACCCTTAGGGAACTTTGACACACCCAGGTCTGAGAAAATCTTTAAAACAAGTGGCATTTGAGGTGGTTTGTTCCATAACTCAGAGAGGAAGTCAGAATCAGGCTTCCTATGGTTACTTCTTCTATAA
Source organism: Nicotiana attenuata (assembly GCF_001879085.1). NCBI lineage: Eukaryota > Viridiplantae > Streptophyta > Magnoliopsida > Solanales > Solanaceae > Nicotiana > Nicotiana attenuata. The sequence continues at coordinate 3,444 of NW_017693004.1, read as the reverse complement.
TTCAATATTTTGGTCTGTAATAAGTTGTAACGAATATTGGGGCTGGTTAGTGAAAAGGGATGGGGGTAATTGTGCATGTTTTAAGGGTAGATATCCTGCCTTTAGGATCTGATTAGTAAAGTTCTGCATGTTTACTTCCGCACTTAGAAATCATGCCTATAGGGTCTAATGGCTATAATCAGACATCATGCCCACAAGTTAAAATCAGTTTCTAAACTAGATGTCGTGTCTACGGGATTAAAATAGTATTTTTTGAAGTCATGCCTATAGGAATTTCGCTATGATCAAATAAATCCTACCTACTCAATTAGATACCATGCCTATCGGATCTGAAACTAGTTTAGTTAAAATCAGTTTGACTTGTACTATGTTGAATTAGTTTAAATAACTCACTCCTTTCATTAATGCGGTTTAGAAAGCATGCCTATAGGATCCAAATCACTCGTTTAAAACTCTCACTACTTTGCCATTTTTTGGAATCAATAATAGGTATCATGCTTATAGGGTATCATATATACACACCTAGGCAAGCCTTAGGTAATAGCGATAAAATTGAATCCGCCTTTGTTTAATTAGCAACTGCTGCAACCAGCAAGCAGGCCTGATTCGGACTTCTTATCTGAGTTATGTAATAAATGGGTCTGCTTCAACATCTGAAATTCCCCTGTCTTAGTACTTCTGGCCTTAAATGTGTTTTAAGTCATGCTATTTATGTGCTCTACTTGAGGAGGTATATATGAGCCTTTAAGTTGTTTACATGTTCCCCCTAATATGCATTCCTATGTGTTTTGAATGTCGCCTTAGTCTTTTTACCTTTAAAACCCAAAAGTCAGCCTAAAATCCTCCCGCATATAGGAATAGTAGTTCTAAATTCCTCCGGGACTGATAGGAATGAGACGGGTAATAGCATGTAATAGAGGTCGAGACCAATCCGCGCTTTAATACCTTAATGGGGTGGGAAGGGTAGATATGGATGTGATGACCCGTGCCCTAATACCACATGTAGCCCCTCTTTTGAGGAATGATTACCGGGTATTGCATTGATGTGATCCATATTACAAATAAACCCAGGACCCCCTTTTATATTCGTTAGCATGTTTAGTTCTAACTCTTTCAAAACTTTATTTTATTTTATCACTTACAAACATTCGTGTATTTAAAATCCCCTCTTATTTGAGCCTTGTTTGCTTACTTGTTAATTGCACAAATTCACAAAGAAACTATCTGGCCGGGAACCACACTAGTGGATCCTGAGGGGTGCCTAACACCTTCCCCTTAGGATAATTTCAAGTCCTTACCCTATCTCTGGTTATCAAACAAACTTAGAATTGAACCTTATAGGTGTCCTAATGCACCTTAAACCATTAGGTGGTGACTCTTCAATTGCAAACATCTTTCCCTAAAGGAAAGAGTTGTCCCAACCAAATGTAACCAACCCGATTTTCCGATGCAAAGAGGGAAAAAGGGGGCGCGACATCATGGCGACTCTGCTGGGGATCTTTAGGCTTTTACCATTTTAGATTATTCTTGTGAATTTGTACCCCTCCTTATGTGCAATTATCTGTTTAATTCCTTTAAGCACTTAATTTGTTTCGAAGCAAAACTGACATATCTTCCTTGTTTTCTTTTCTTTATTGCTTTACATTTATGAAACTGCTGTATTTATCGCTTTCTTAATGTGCAAATACTGTCAACATGCTTTTTAATCATTGCATAATCATGCTCAACATCATACTCCACTCGTGCCAAACAAATACCATAGCAATGCTTATAATGAGTGGTTGTGCTCTTCCTATATTATTACCCCTAAATCCGGAAAGGCATATTTGCGGTAAAACCAGTCGACCAGTGGTGCAGTCGACGGTTCTGTGCCTTTCCCCCTTGAGTTGTCCGCTCAAGGCTACCAGTCTAAAACCCCATAGAAACCTTACCCTGTTCAAATTATGCATGCATCATGGTCAAACCTAGTCGGGTCAGTTATGTCGTCCACATAATGATCATTTAAGATAGCCTTGTCCAAAGTCCACTGGGTTTTCCTAAACCCAAACGGACATCACCACGTTCTGTGCATTTATTTGGAGAACTAAATGCTTCATGTTAATCATTGATATTAAATAGTCGAGTCCGGTGGGGGAAGGGTCTAACCTTATTTGCCTTGCAGAAACATGAGGCACGAAGTCCCTAAATTCGGCATGGTCACCAACATCCACCCAAGACTGCTAGGCTGGTGGAAAGATCTTCACGCTGGTGATCAAACTCTAGTCAGAAAGTATCTGGGAAACCTACCTTCCCTCCTGGAGGTCCAACCCAATAACAAGATCATTACAACCAACTGCGCAAAAGAATCCAGGAGTGCAAAAGCGAACACCGCGAGATACAATAGTCCAACCAAAAGCTAATTGAGGAATGGAAGTACATGGCTGTCAGTGCCAACAAGCGACTAGGATACTTGGAGCGAGGCATAGTGGAGTTGGAGAGAAGGTTTCTCAAAAGGGTCGAAGACTGCCAAAATGCTGAAGGGACCGAAGGCGGACATCTAGCCAGGGCCTACCTGTTGCTGGGACTTTGCGAGTTGGGAAAGCTGTTCGACGGAGCCAAGGATGTCGAATCTGGGGAAGGTCCTTCTGGGACCAAGTAGATAGGAGTTTATCTTTTTCGCTTTAAAATGTAATAAGGCCAATGACCATTAGTGATTTTTCATTTCCTGTTTATTTAGTGTCAATTTGGGATTCATCTTATTTTTATCAATAAAATAAGGCATTTAGCATCCTAAGTTCTCCAAATCAATTTGTCGCTAGGCCCACCTCAGGCATAAAGAGGTCCCCAAATTAGGGCGCGCTTTATATTCCCGCACCATGTGTTTAAATACTACAATACTTTTTACGACCCTCACTAACTTGGTTACCTTGTTTTTTTTGTTTTATTACTCCCCTCCCCAAAGGTTAGTTCGTGCACTCTGGAAACATCATCCTATTCCACGAGATCCAGGGGCCCTCCACCCACTCCTCCTCTTAGTCCTGTCAAAAACAAGAACAAAGGCAAGATAGAAGTTTTGAACAACGTCAGAAAAGAGAATTCAACTGAACGGGTAGAGGCCACTAATGGCCATGGTACTCAGGTTCCCAAGGAAGATGTATCCCAACTTGAACAGAAATTGCTGAAATTCCAGGAAGAGCTCGATCAGGTTCGGAACCTGGCAAGCCTGTCATTTTCCCTCAGCACCCCAGATATCACCTTTCCCAATAATCAAAACCCTACACCGCCTCAAAACATCCCAAAGCAACAGAGTCATCCCGCTCCTCACACTATTTCCCCAAAGACCCAATGCAACACCTGCCATACCCCAAACAACACTACACTACTCATTAGGGAAAGACGAGAGAATCCGCATGAAGCTATTCATGAGGAGTCTGAAAGGAGATGCGCTGTCCTGGTACATCAGCC
>NW_017693003.1:0-5035 GCF_001879085.1 Nicotiana attenuata | reverse complement strand
TAGAGGTGGAGGTAGAGGTCCTAGAGGTAGAGCTCAGGCCGCTAGAGGCGGAGGCCAGCCAGCAGCAGGCCGACCCAGAGATGTGGTTCAGGATGGTGGGTCCCAGCCCCGATGTTATGCTCTTCAGGCCAGGCCCGAGGCTGAGGCTTCAGATGCAGTTATTACAGGTACGGTTCTGGTTTGTGATAGAGATGCTCCAGTGTTTTTTGATCCGGGGTCTACGTATTCGTATGTGTCATCTTAATTTCCCCCGTACTTGGTCATGTCTAGTGGTGCATTGAGTATTCCTGTTTATGTGTCTACGCCGGTGGGTGATTCTATTGTGGTCGATCGAGTCCATCGTTCTTGTATTGTAGTGATTGGGGGTCTTGAGACTCGTGTAGATTTATTGCTTCTAGACATGGTTGACTTCGTCATTATATTGGGGATGGACTGGTTATCACCCTATCACGCTATCTTGGACTGTCATGCCAAGACTGTGACCTTAGCTTTACCGGGTATGCCTCGTTTAGAGTGGAGAGGGACTCCTGGTCATTCTACCTGCAGTGTTATATCGTATGTGATGGCCCGGCGTATGGTCGAGAAGGGGTGTTTGGCCTATTTAGCCTATGTTCGGGATTCTAGTGCTAAGGTTCCCTCTATTGATTCCGTGCCCGTGGTTTGTGAGTTTCCTAATGTTTTCCCTTCAGACCTGCCGGGTATGCCACCCAACAGGGATATTGGTTTCTGCATTGATTTGGCTCCGGGCACTCAGCCCATTTTTATTCTGCCGTATCGCATGGCCCCGCCTGAGTTGAAAGAGTTAAAGGAGCAATTGCAAGACTTGCTTGAGAAGGGCTTCATTAGGCCTAGTGTTTCACCTTGGGGTGTGCCGGTGTTGTTTGTTAAGCAGAAGGATGAGTCAATGAGAACATGTATTGATTACCGGCAATTGAACAAGGTTACAATCAAGAATAAGCATCCGCTGCCAAGGATTGATGATTTGTTCGACCAGCTTCAGGGTGCCAGGGTATTTTCAAAGATTGACTTGCAATCTGGCTACCATTATTTGAGGATTAGGGCATCCGATGTCCCTAAGACAGCTTTCCGCACTCGGTACGGGCATTATGAGTTCTTGGTTATGTCATTCGGGTTGACAAATGCCCCAACAGCTTTCACGGATTTGATGAACCGAGTGTTCAGGCCTTATTTGGATTCGTTCGTGATAGTCTTCATTGATGATATATTGATATATTCCCGCAGCCAGGAGGAGCACGAGCAGCACGAGCAGCACCTTAGAGTGGTTCTTTAGACTCTGAAGGACAGTCGGTTATATGCAAAGTTCTCGAAGTGTGAGTTCTGGTTGAGTTCAGTTGCATTCCTGAGTCATGTTGTGTCAGCAGAGGGTATTCAGGTTGATCCGAAGAAGATTGAGGCAGTCAAGAACTGGCCTAGACCAGCATCAGCTACAGAGATTCGGAGTTTCTTGGGGTTGGCAAGCTACTATCGTCGGTTCGTGGAGGGGTTTTCATCTATTGCAGCCCGGATGACCAGATTGACCAAGAAGGGTGCCCAGTTCAGATGGTCGAATGAGTGTGAGGCGAGATTTCAGAAGCTCAAGAGATCTCTGACTACAACACCAGTGTTGGTTTTGCCCACAGGTTCAGGGCCTTATACAGTCTATTGTGATGCTTCCCGTGTTGGGCTAGGAGCAGTGTTGATGCAGGATGGCAAAGTCATTGCCTATGCTTCGAGGCAGTTGATGATTCATGAGAAGAACTATCCAGTTCATGATTTGAAGTTGGCAGCCATAGTTCACGTATTGAAGATTTGGAGGCATTACCTGTATGGCGTGGCATGTGAGGTGTTCACGGATCACAAGAGTCTTCAGTATTTGTTCAAGCAAAAGGAGTTTAATTTGAGGCAGAGGAGGTGGTTGGAGTTGTTGAAGGATTATGATATCACCATTTTATATCATCCGGGAAAGGCCAATGTGGTGGCCGATGCTTTGAGTAGGAAGTCAGCCAGTATGGGCAGTCTTGCTTACATTCCGGTCGGTGAGAGACCAATTGCTTTGGATGTGCAGGCTTTAGCCAACCAGTTCGTGAGACTGGATGTTTCTGAGCCCAGTCGTGTGTTAGATTGCACGGTCGCTCGATCTTCATTATTGGAGTGTATCCGTGATCGGCGGCAGTATGATGATCCCCTTTTGTGTGTCCTCACAGACACGGTGTAGCGCGGAGGTGCCAAGCAGGTTACCTTAGATGATGATGGAGTTCTGAGATTGTAGGCTCGAGTTTGTGTGCCAAATGTGGATGGGATTCGAGATTTGATTTTAGAGGAGGCCCATAGCTCCTGGTACTCTATTTATCCGGGCGCCGCGAAGATGTATCAGGTTTTGCGGCAGCATTATTGGTGGCGTAGAATGAAGAAGGATATCGTAGCATATGTGGCTCGTTGTTTGAATTGTCAGCAGGTTAAGTACGAGCATCAGAGGCCTGGTGGTTTATTTTAGAGGATTGAGCTTCCCGAGTGGAAGTGGGAAAGGATCACTATGGGCTTTGTTACTGGACTCCTGCAGACTCGGAAGAAGTTCGACGCAGTATGGGTCATTGTTGATAGACTGGCCAGGTCAGCACATTTCATTCCTGTGGCAGTCTCCTATTCTTCTGAGAGGTTAGCTGAGGTCTATATTCGGGAGATTGTTCGCCTTCATGGTGTGCCCGTATCTATCATTTCGGACCGGGGTACGCAGTTTAACTCGCATTTTTGGAGAGCAGTTCGGAGAGAGTTGGGCACACGAGTTGAGTTGAGCACAACATTTCATCCCCTGACGGACGGTCAGTCCGAGCAGACTATTCAGATTTTGGAAGATATGCTCCGAGCTTGTGTTATGGACTTTGGAGGTTCGTGGGATCAGTTTTTGCCCTTAGCAGAGTTTGCCTACAACAACAGTTACCAGTCGAGCATCCAAATGGCTCCTTATGAGGCTTTATATGGTAGGCGGTGTCGGTCTCCGGTTGGATGGTTTGAGCCGGGAGAGGCTCGGTTGTTGGGTACAGATTTGGTTCAGGAGGCCTTGGACAAGGTCAGGATCATTCAGGATAGGCTTCGTTCAGCTCATTCCAGGCAACAGAGCTATGCAGACCGTAAGGTTCGAGATGTGGCTTTTATGGTTGGTGAGCGGGTATTTCTCCGAGTGTCGCCTATGAAGGGCGTGATGAGATTTGGGAAGAAGGCAAAACTTAACCCTTAGGTTCATTGGTCCGTTTGAGATTCTTGATCGAGTGGGAGAGGTGGCTTATAGACTTGCTTTGCCGCCGAGCTTATCAGCCATGCATCCAGTGTTTCATGTGTCCATGCTTCGGAGGTCTTACGGCGACCCAGCCCACGTGTTAGATTTCAGCGCTGTCCAGTTGAACAAGGACATGTCTTATGAGGAGGAGCCGATAACTATTCTAGACCGGCAGATTCGTCAGTTGAGGTCGAAGAGTTTCCCTTCTGTTCGTGTCCAGTGGATAGGTCAGCCTCCTGAGGCATCGACCTGGGAGTCCGAGTCCGATATGCGGAGCCGTTATCCTCATCTTTTTCCCGACTCAGGTACTTCCTTCTTTTGTCCGTTCGAGGACGAATGGTTGTTTTAGAGGTAGAGAATGTGACCACCCAAAGGGGTCATCACCTGTTTTTAATTGAATTCTGTGTCTCCGAGGCCTTGAAAACCTCATTTAGAGTTGCCTCGATTTGCGTGCGCAGTCCAAGCGCGTAGCCGGAAAGCTTAAATATGAAATTCTATGAAAAATGCTAAGTTTTGATGTTAAAATGAAAGCGAAGTAGGGCCAAGTGGTCCGCAAATGTGACCAAGTGGTCCGCAAATGCGAAGTAGGGCCAGTCGCAAATGCGACCATTTCGATCGCAAATGCAAAAGTCCGGGATTTCAAAGTGTTCGCAAATGCGAACAGTACTTCGCAATTCCCACATCAGCAGGTCGGGGTTCGCAATTGCGAACCCCTGTTCGCATTTCCCATAACTGAGACCTGCATTTTTCTATACTTAGTTGATTTTAAGTCATTTTTCACATCTTCTTCAAACACAAACTCCTTTGGGCGATTTTCCAAGAATAAGTCTTCTTCCAAATCGATTGTAAGTTAGTTTTTACTCGTTTCTTTCAATCATTAACATCTTTTAACATGATTTCAACCTAAAATCAAAGATTATCATGGGGGAAATTGGGTGTTTTGGGTAGGACCTAGGTTTTTCAAAAATTGGGGATTTGGACCTCGATTTGAGGTCCGATTTCAAAACAAATTATATATTTGAGTTTGTGGGGGAATGAGTAATCGGGTTTTGGTTCGAACCTCGGGTTTTGACCATGTGGGCCCGGGGGCGATTTTTGTTTTTTTGGGCAAAACTTTGGGAAATTCGTTTTTATGCAGTCAAATTGATTCATTTAGCGTTTATTGATGTAATTAAGTAACTTGTGACTAGATTCGAGAGAATTGGTGGTGGAATCAAGGGGTAAAGCCATAATTGAGACTTGAGTTGTGTTCGAGGCATATTTGCTATTTGCTTCTTGTTGAGTACGACGTATAGGCATGGTGACGAGTATCTATGCGTTGGTGTCGAGCATGACCGTGAGTCTTAAATTGATAGTTGTTGTGTTCCTAAATGACATTTCAAATGCCTTAATTGATGATTCTTGAAATTGAGTGAAGATTAGTTTATTCTCGTGTACTTTATTTATGTTTGAGTATTGATACTAATTGGACTGAGTAGGAGTTGAGCTAGGATTGGTTATAGCTGGTTCTCCCTTGCCGGGATGGTTGATTTGATATTGTTGTTCTCTTGCCGGGAAATTTCTATGTTGCTTTTGTTCCCTTTCCAGGATTTTATTGTGATATTGTGTTTGATTGAAATGGGAGCGGGTGGTACGCCTACCACAAGTTATTGATGAAATGGGAGCGGGTGATACGCCTACCACAAGTTATTGATGAAATGGAAGCGGGTGGTATGCCTACCACAAGTTATTGATAAAATGGGAGCGGGTGGTACGCCTACC
>NW_017693002.1:0-5036 GCF_001879085.1 Nicotiana attenuata | reverse complement strand
CTATTGCCAATTATCAATGAGAAAAAGGAGGTAAAGTGGTAGTTAAAAATGATAATGGATTTTTATAAAATCCAACCCCCCTTCCCCCGCCCCAGGAATTTTAAAAATATTGTAAATTAGTGTTACTATGCGCGTATATGAGTCAGAAATTTGCAGGACTACAGGAGGTAGTACGTAGGGGTGTACAAACCAAACCGGAAAATCGCATCAAACCGAAAAGTCAAACCAAAATCGATTAAAAAATCCGACTAGATTTAGTTTGATTTGGTTTGGTATTGAGTAAAAAAAAATCCGAACCAACACTACAACATAATGCATTTATAGCTACAAAATACAACACAGCTAATTATGAAAACTTTTGTGGCTAAACACATTAGCTACAATATTTTTTTTCGTAGCATTTGTAGCTAAATGTAGCGTAGCTAAAAATTAGCTACAAACTTTACATGGTCCGTGGCTAAGGATTAATACTTTTTGCCACGTCAAATACATTTATAGCAAATGATACTCTTGCCACGATAAATAAATCTGTAGCTATCTTTATATGGTAGCCACGAAGTGTTATAGCGTGGCAAAAGTTTAAATTTATTTGCCACGAAAATTTAGATATGTAACTGTTTTCATATAGTAGCCCGTGGCAAAAATATTTTTGTTTAGCTACGGACTAAAAGTTCCATGGCTACAAATCATGCAAAAGAGTCGTGGGTACATTATCTTATTATATTTTAATTTTTGTCAAAAAGTTAATTTATTATAGTGACAGAAGTTTCTCTCACAAATCCCATGTTTCTTATCTATTTTATTTTTTTCTAAAATTTTCCAATTATTCTATGGCCGTGCATAATATATTAAAACTAATAACATATTAAGTTTGAGTAATAACTTATTCTACACAAATTGGCATTTAAAATATTTCACAAAATAAATTCCAAAATACATATTTGTACTAATAAATTAATAGCATCTGCAGTAGAGAAGTTTTCTACAATAACTAAAATTTGAAGAAAAGAACTAGCCATTGTGAGGCTTGATTGTAACAGAGATAAAAAATAATGTACAGAATTTCACATTAAATGAACATAAGTATTGCTTGATGATTCATGTTGCCACCCTCATCATGCTTAATCTTCGTGCATCCAAGAATAATGAAGCACTCCCCGTAATCACTATACTGAAATAATAAAATAATGTGATCTTGTGAGAAACTTATTTTTTAATTATCAAAATATAGACTTATTTAGACTCATTTACAGTCAGTAATTGAAAAAGTTCACCACCAAAGGATGTGGTGCATTGGATGGGACTGCTCTTCCCTTAACCAGAGGTCTCGGGTTCGAGCCCTGGGTATGAAAAAATCCTTGGTAAGGAGCGCTTACCCCCGAAAGGGGCCCTACGCGGCGTGAATCCGGATATAGTCGGGCTCCAATGCGGGTACCGATCACCGGGTGGGAAACCAAAAAAAATTGAAAAAATTCAATAAATTATGGAATAAGAAAAAACTTAGCCATGAATCAAGGTGGGAAAAAATCTAAACTTTTTTCCAACACAGAAGACAAAATAAAAAGCATTTAAATAAACATCATAAAACTTAATTAAGCAGACGAAAAAAGAAGTAAAACTTACAGTTTGACATTAGAAGAGATTGAAATTTCTCAAAGGCACTTTTCTCTTGAGCACCCTATAAATGAAAAACAAACAATTGAATCAGAAACCCAAGTCAATTAGGTGTAAGGCACAAACCTATCAAATCTTCAACATCGCACTCATTATTTATAAAAAATAAGGCATAATTTCTATCATATTGCTGGAATAACTCGTAAATGGAACATAAAATCCCAATTAGGTGTAAGGCACAAACCTATCAAATCTTCAACATCGCACTCATTATTTATAAAAAATAAGGCATAATTTCTATCATATTGCTGGAATAACTCGTAAATGGAACATAAAATCCCAAACCCAAATAGGGGTAAGAAGATTCAAAAACCCTACCATATAGAAGTGACAAACAAACAAGTTAATTTTTTTGTCTACAAATGAGAAGCAGTGTAGATCGATACCCTCTTTTTCTTCTTTGTTCTTACAACTTCTAATTAACGCCACTACTATGGAAGAAAGGAATAATAAAATGGAGAGGAAGAGTGGCGGCCGAGAGTTTTGATTTTGATTTGGAGGTTTAGGTTTAAGTCATACCTTTTCTTATATAGTTAGCTTTATTTACTTCTTAATATAAATACTATAGATACATAACAAAATTCAAATACCATAAATTCAAATATAAGTAAGAAAATTACATATAAACAAAAGAGTAAATATATTAAATTTAAATAAATAAATAAAATAAATCAACTATTCACATAAAATAAAGATATTCTAAAATATATTTTTCTTTATAGCTTTTTCATCTTATATGATATTGTTAGTTTTGTTATATGTTCATATTTCAATAATATTAGCTTCTTAATTTTTAGTGTTAAGTTAGGGTTATGATAATTAATAAGTTATTAAAATAGTATTAGATTATTAAATTAATAACTTTTATACTTATCTAAATTGAATATAACTAGTAATCAATGTAGATAGATACAAGCACATAATTGTTTAAATCTAACATATAATATATTTAAGTTTGACTAACTATAATTATATACTTGTTTTAAACACTTTTGAAACTTTAAAGAAATACTTTGTTTAATATGAATTATGATATTTATTATTTACCAAAAAATAATTCATTACTTTATACTAGCTTGGTTTCTTATACTCCCCTATATCAATCATATTAAGTTCTTAAATTTTTTTAACAAAATAAACTTAATAATAGTGAAAGTCTGTAACTATCTTTAAATAAAAATAATACAAAATATAAGCATAATAATAGTGAAAACATGTAACTATTCTTAAATACAAATAATACTCAAAAGAGAGACAAGATATCTCTCATGTATAAGAATGATATTAAAATTTTAATTTTTTGATTCGGCATATAATTTGATTTATGATAATTATTAAGATTGTAAAAATCCAAATCCAAATCCAAAGCCGAGCGAGCGAGCGACGACGGCGCGAGCGATCATTCTCTTCAACTCCTTTTAAGAGCTTTAAGAAGTGATTCTATATATAAGCACACAAATGTAGTTGTCCCTTACCAATGAGGGACAAAGTGCAAGTCAAAAGCTCACTTCATTCAAATTTTCATTTCCCTCCATTTTATTTCCCACCATTTCCAATTCACACTCTTATACTTTAAAGCCCAATGCTTAAAGTCTTTGAAGCTCAATGCCTTTAAAGTCCAACAATCCCCCACATGAATGGGAATGGATGCAACAAGAATGATCATAGATGAAAGCTGTGTGATTTGCAAGTATGGATTAATCGCATCTGGATAAGTAGGCTTCCCTTTGAACTTTCCGTAGTGAACCTATGTCGGATATACTCGGTCAATCGGTAGATTTGATATCTTTGAACCGTCGAACTTTAGTGTATACCTAGACAATCATATGTCACACAACCAACCCTTAACCGTCTTTTGGTTCTCGTTGTTATGTTCGTTTCAGCCCTGAACACCGCCTGGTTTCATAAGTGCGTAGAGAATTGGCCTTACAGAATTCTCATTGAAGCGGCTTCCACTTCGCACTTACATAGGTGATTCCTAAACGTGTAATCCTTTAGATTGACACTATTTGATAAATACCACATCAAACTTAGGTAATCATTAAAGAACACGTAAAGTTCTATCCTTGTTACTGAGCATTATCTTCATCACGAGAAGGGACCAAAGATTTTACTTTGACAATGTTGAACCGGTCAATCACAACTTTGTTTGAGCTCCTTGAACCTAGATCTCGGAACATCCAAAATTCTAGGTAGAGTTACCGCCATGTTGACTTGTCCTCGGCCATAGTCCCATTCCCTTAGATGATTTCTCAACTCCCTCTCTAGTTAAGCCTTTTGTAAGCGGATCCGCCACATTATCCTTTGATCTTACATAATCAATAGTGATAATTCCACTAGAAAGTAGTTGTCTAACGGTGTTATGTCTTCGTCGTATATGACGAGACTTTCCGTTATACATAACGCTCCCTGCCCGTCCTATTGCAGCCTCACTATCGCAAATATATGCAAATAGGAGCCAAAGGTTTTGGCCAGAACGGAATGTCATCTAAGAAATTTCGAAGCCATTCAGCTTCTTCACCGGCTTTATCCAAAGCTATAAACTCTGATTCCATTGTAGAGCGAGCGATGCACGTTTGTTTGGAAGACTTCCAAGATACTGCTCCTCCACCAACAGTAAAAACATATCCACTTGTGGACTTTGTTTCTGTTGAGCCGGTTATCCAATTTGCATCACTATATCCTTCGATAACCGCAGGATATTTATTGTAGTGAAAAGTGTAGTCTTGGGTATATTCCAAATATCCCAGAACTCGTTTCATTGCCACCCAGTGATGTTTGTTTGGATTACTTGTGAATCGACTAAGTTTACTTATTGCACAAGCTATATCAGGTCGTGTACAGTTCATGATGTACATTAAGCTTCCCAACACACGAGCATACTCCAATTGAGACGTACTTTCACCTTTATTCTTTATAAGATGATGATTTAAGTCAATTGGAGTTCTTGCACTTCTAAATTCCAAGTGTTTGAATTTTTCAAGTACCATTTTCACGTAATGTGATTGAGACAAAGCTAGACCCTGAGGAGTGCTCTGGATTTTAATTCCTAGAATTACATCGGCAACTCCTAAGTCTTTCATATCAAACTTACTAGCAAGCATGCGCTTAGTAGCTTGAATGTCGGCAATGTCTTTGCTCATTATTAGCATATCATCAACATATAAGCAAACAATGACTATATGATTTGGAACGTTCTTAATGTAAACACATTTATCACATTCATTAATCTTAAATCCATTTGACAACATTGTTTGGTCAAATTTCGCATGCCATTGCTTGGGTGCTTGTTTTAGTCCATAAAGGGACTTAACAAGTCAACACACCTTCTTTTCTTTTCCCGGAACCACAAACCCCTCAGG
>NW_017693001.1:0-5036 GCF_001879085.1 Nicotiana attenuata | reverse complement strand
CGTAAACTTACGGAACCCGTTGTAACCCCGGTACCGGTACCCTAGGGGTACGGGAACCCGTCCGGGAAAACCCTTAAACCGTTTAACCCGGGTTAAAAACCCGTTTAAAACCGGTAACTTTAAACGGTTAAATTTAAACGTTTAGGTTAAAACGTTTTCGGTTAAACTACGTTAAAACGGATTAAGTAAAGTTTACTAACGTTACCTTAAGTAACTTAAAAATAGTAAAAATTAAAAGTTTAAAAAGTTAAAAAGTAAAAATTTAAATTAAACTAAACTTTTAACGACCGTTTTTACGAGTTTTAAGTAGGTAAGGAAAACGGTAAAAAACGGAAAAGGTTAAAAAGAAAAGTTAAACGTTTAACGGTAAACCGGTAACGGGACCCGTACCCGACGGACGGACCGAACAAACGGTAAATTAAAGAAAACGAAAAAAGTAAAAAGAAAGTAAGAAAGTTTTAGTTATTAAGTAGAGTTTTGTAATAGTAGTTTACTTAGTTATTTAGTTTTTTGTTACCGTCGAAAATTTACGTTACGTACGTCCTTACACTTAGAGAATAGAGCGTCACATTTTATAGCTACATCTAGGACGAAGGTACTAGGTATACGTGCCGTCTTTAGGTCAATTATGAGGCGATTGATGGAGGTGTAACAGAGAGCATAAATGACAATTTCTTTGTTAACGGGCAGTGCACTCAATGCCGTGGAATATTCTTTCATTAATGCCACCGGACGAACGGATTTATAACCTCTTTATGAGTGTCATTCCTTCCGGTACCAAATGGAATAATTGCCTTCGGTTTGACGTGTCATTCTTTTAAGTGGTCACCTGACATAGCATATTTTACCCTTAACACCTATGCGGTTTAAGTTTAGAAAAATTTACTCAAGTACAAAAGTAGAACGGGCGTGTGCAAACTAACACACCAAGTCATTACAACACCAAAACAATAAATCAGAGTAGATTTCAAACTTCTAAATTTTAGATGATTCAAACTTTAAAATATCGTTTTTCTATTGTAATTCTGTCGCATATCGAATGTAGCTTAATGTAATCTTTAAAAGGTAAATATGGCAATAAACATTACACTGAATATGTTCGCGCCTTTATAATAGTACAGACCTAACTCATTGTTAATTCAACGATTCTCAAGTTATTTATCAAATTTAATTTCATATTTCTTCTAGTTATATTTGAAATTTGAAACTCCGTTACATGTGATATTTAGAAGTCGAGAGACATCTGATCCCATTGGCTGCTGTTTTTATCCAAGGAAAGCAAATGGACTGCACTGCAGTATACACAAAATCCTTAACAAAAGATAAAGTAGAAATTGTGCACCAAACTACTCTATACATCCCACTACAACAGGAACTCTTTAAGCAATTAACAGAATAACAAAGAACAGATATGCTGTTGAAAAATGGACCAATAATCCACAAAGAGATGCTACATTTGTGTGACTGATCGTGATTCTTTAAATCACTCGACACCCTCAAGTAGCAGTACCAAAGAGGCTCCAATCATGCACTTTGAAACTAGAGACTGCAAGTTTAAAAACCTCAGCCATCGGCATAATTCCAGATTGTGCAGCAGGTACAGCTACGCCAGCCCCGACTGAGCTAGCACTCTCACTCAAGGGGCTACAATCACAAAGGTAAACGATGAAAGCGTTAAACAAAAAGCCTAATTGACTTCATAGCTTAAATAACAAGGTGTAAACCGAGTTAGCTCCCCACTTACTTTATTAATAAAGGCTCATATGCAGTTATGAGAATATCCGTCCCAACTTCCTTAAGGCGAAGGTTTGCCAGGTACACCTGAATGGGACACGATCAGATATCATTTTGCAGTTAAAACTACAACGGGTGAAGGTATGGGCCGGAAAAGGGAATTTACAAACTTACCTTAACCAAGTTCTGTGCTTCCCTACCTTGTCTTCCCTTAGAAACGGCCTATGAATTGAATAAGGTTGATCTCAATTAGATTGACAACATGAAATGAAAAATTTGATCAACTAACAAAAGCAATTTATGACATTTTACAACAAACTGGCTAGCATTGTCCATGACTCTCATCCTAGTTGAAAATATGTGTTCTGGTAGATCTAACAATCTTTACATCTACTTTCATTTCTCCAGAAAATTATTTCATGCAACTGTAAATGAAGAAGAGAAACTGAGAAAGTACTTTAGCTTTACTAAAATACTACCTATTAAAAGTAAAAGAAAAGGGAACTATCTGGCTAGAAACTAAATCCTCTTCTGGAAATATATGCATTTTACATTTTCATCATAAACATGACATGAGAGCACCATCCCCAAGTTCTTTCGCCAATAAAACAGTTTCAAGTGTATTTGCTGAGGCACTTAATGCATGTAGTACATGTAAAAAAAAACGATTCGCTGAGCTGATAAAGGGACCAGGCCCCCTACAAATTGTATTCAAAGCAAGTATAAGTCATCAAGGCCTTACTAAAAAGAAATACAAGTCATCAAGGCCATGAGTTTAAGTTTTCAGAAAATTATACACATAGATTTACCAACTTTGTGAAGGTAACTACAAATTCTGAATCCCGTCCCCGTACAGGAGCATAAACTACACAACTTACTGTAAAGAGAATGAAGGTTATTATGGTTTCTAGAGAGGCTAAATAGTCATTAAATAAACAATGCTTTAGCCACATGGTATGTAAACTCATGGGAACTTGCTAAATTGCGATGAGAGATTAGAACAGCTTATGTTGTTATTTAAAAAAACCATGTCATACACATGAAGATCCATAAAATAAGATACCAACTGAAGTTGAGAGATCATCAATAAATGCTCGGTAATTCTAAAATAACACTAACATACCATTTGACCAACAGCTGTGGTGATGACAGCAGGCGTGTTTCTATAGCACAATCCAGGAGCCTCAAATACTGCTGACTGCTCGATGATCTGTAGATACAAACAAAGAATCAGCAATATAATAGTAACCGAACAACTTATAAATGATTTGGTTTAACCAATTATTGAAGTGCAAGCTTTTAAGAAAATGCACACTTCAATTTTGCACATTTTCAAAAATTTCCTGTTTATATGATTGTAATAGAAGAACAATTATTTGGCAAGGTACTATCGAATCTTGAAGAAAAACTCCCAGAGAGTTATCAGTAAAATCATAATTATGTTAACTCAAAAAAAGGAGATAATACCAGAATAATAGACATTAAACAACTTGATATCAGAAAATTATTTTGAAAGAAATGGAAATGAAAATATAGAACTAAACAACAATATATGAAGGAACTCTACTGATTTAGTGCAGCTTTTGGATGGTTAGTTCAATTTGGATAAATAATTAACTTAAATCTCTGGGAAAGATGCATTCTTCATTTGGGATTGTATGAAAGTGAGAAAGATGTAAGAGGTCTACAGACCAGCCCACAGAGGTTCGAAGTATTCTTTTGATAACGTTCGGACTGTGAAAAACATAGAGCACTTTAGGAGGAAGCAGGGCCCAACACAAATATTGATCCTTATGTCCAATTCCAAGATGTTCTTTCTTTCTATCCCTTGGAAGTAGTAGCCTTTTTCTTAAGCGGCTTTCTTCCTACTTTTGCTAGGACCAGTTGATGGAAAAGGAAAATAAATTTCATTTCACTCTGCCCTCTGTGCATCAGTGTTTTCGACGATTACCAAATGCCTGAGTAGTTTATAAGAATTCACACATAAAACTAGAGAAACACAAAGTAGTTGAAATTTGAAGAAAGGACAAGAGTCACAATATGATAAGTTTTTTTTTATAAGGTCACAATTGTTGTCATACCAAACAACTGATACAATTTAATGTCCATCTAACTCGATGAGTTTTGCAGTCCCTCCTAGTTCAATTTTAAACTACTGGTTGAATCAATCAAACAACCATGCCTCAATCCAAATTAATAGGGTCGACTATATGAATTCTTTGTGTCCATTATATATGCTGATTTTAATTTATTTGAGCAATAACAACAAAAACAAGAACAACAATCCAAACGAACAAAATTAAAGAATGATAGTCATCAGAGTGTCGTCATGTCCCTACAATTAGTTCATATAAGCATATCTGATATTCACCACCTCGGAAAGCCGATAAAAGTGGAATAAAGCAGAAATGAAGAAGAAAAAAAAAAGGATGTCCGAAAAGAAAGAGCTTACCGTAGCTCCCTCTGCATCTTGTTCATTTGCAAGGTCTTGAAGAAACCAGGTGGCACTTCCACTGTCTGCTACATCCAACTTCAGATCCAGAAGCTCAATTATCAAACTCTCGTCGCGCCCAAGGTCCACAAACACCTCCTGCAATTCAAACAATCAAAGTAAAACAAATCTGAACAGAAGATGAGAAGAAAAAACAATGAAAAACTATCCAAGATAAACAAAAATTCCAGTATTTCTTCCAAAGATTAACCTTTTATAGATCACATTGCAAGTATGCCTTTCTTAATTCAATCAAAAGTAAACAAGAACAAAGACAACTAACCTCATATAATTTAGCATTATAAGAACAAACGAAAAAACACAATGAAAAATTAAAACAAATCCAGAAATTTTCCAAGATTAAATTTTTACAACAAAATTGCAAATTGGGGTGTCTCTAATTCTACCAGATTAACCTTCTATAAATAACACTGCAATTTTTTTTTTTTTTAATTTAATCAAAAGTGAACAAGAACAAAGGCAACCAACCTCATAAAATTTAAACAAACACAGAAAACACATTATACAAACTACTAGAAACAAAGGAAGAAATACACTACACACAAAGAAAAAAAAAATCAGAAATTTCATCCAAGATTAAACTTTTACTCATAAAATTGCAAATAGGGTGTGTATAATTTGACCAAAAGTGAAGAAGAAAGAAGGGAACAAACCTGATGATCAGGAACTTGACGCACATTACTGACATCCTGCAAAATCAGTGAAATTCAACAACATACTCAATACTTTCACTTCATGCACACAATCAGATACAATGCAGAAATAAAGGCAAATGGCAAAAAGTAATTTT
>NW_017693000.1:0-5036 GCF_001879085.1 Nicotiana attenuata | reverse complement strand
AGATTGCGTTGAAGATGACGCCGGGAAAAATAGTGACTCTAAACCAAGTTCTCCATGTTCTAGAAATTCGCAAGAATCTTGTGTCGACTTTACTTCTTGTCTAGAATGGATTCAAATGTAGTTTTGTTTCCAATAGTGTTGTACTAAGTAAGAATGATATGTATGTAGGAAAAGGTTACCTGAATGAGGGCATTTTTAAGCTAAATGTAATAGCAGTTCCTATCAATAAAGTGAATGCTTCTTCTTACTTACTTGAGTCAAACACTTTATGGCATTCGCGTTTAGGACACGTCAACTTCAAAACATTGCGAAAGATGATAAATCTAGAAGTATTTCCAAAATTTGATTGCATTAATTCCAAATGTCAAATATGTGTAGAATCAAAGTATGCTAAGCATCCTTATAAGTCCGTTGAAAGGAATTCAAGTCCTTTAGACTTGATTCACACAGATATTTGCGACATGAAGTCAACACCATCTCGCGATGGGAAAAAGTATTTTATTACTTTTATTGACGATAGCACGAGATACTGCTATGTTTATTTACTTAATAGTAAAGATGAGGCAATTGATGCTTTCAAGCAATACAAGAGTGAAGTTGAAACGCAACTAAACAAAAAGATCAAAATGATAAGAAGTGATAGGAGTGGCAAATATGAATCTCCTTTTGAAGAAATATGTTTGGAAAATAGCATTATTCACCAAACAACTGCCCCTTACTCTCCACAATCGAATGGAATTGCGGAGAGGAAGAATCGAACGTTGAAGAAGATGATGAATACATTGCTAATAAGTTCTGGCTTACCACAGAACTTGTAGGGGGAAGCTATACTTACAGCTAACCGAATAATCAACTGTGTACCTCATAGTAAAACACAGTCCATTCCTTATGAAAAGTGGAAAGGAAGGAAGCCCAGCTTGATATACTTCAAAGTGTGGGGATGTCTAGCTAAGGTACAAGTTCCTAAACCTAAAAGGGTTAAGATAGGTCCAAAAATGGTTGATTGTGTATTTATTGGATATGTAACCAATAGCAAGGCATATCGTTTTCTGGTTCATAAGTCAGAAAATCCGGAGATTCACGTTAATACGATAATAGAATCAGATAATGCTGAAATCTTTGAAACTATTTATCCGTATAAAAAGGAAAGTGAAGTGACATACCAAAAGTCAAAATGACCTCGGGAGGAAATAACAGATGGTATGCCTAATGAAGAAAATCCAAGAAGAAGTAAACGTCAAAGGACATCTACATCATTCGGTCCAGATTTTCTGACTTTTCTGTTAGAAAATGAGCCTCGTACCTTCAAGGAAGCAATGTCTTCATCAGAAGCACAATATTGGAAAGAAGCGGTCAATAGTGAAATAGAATCCATATTGAGCAACCATACATGGGAATTGGTTGATCTTCCTCCAGGTAATAAAACATTGGGTTCTAAATGGATTTTCAAGAAGAAAATGAAAGACGATGGTACTATTGACAAATACAAGGCAAGACTTGTTGTCAAAAGATTTACACAGCGAGAAGGTCTTGACTATTTTGACACATACTCGCCGGTAACAAGAATTACATCCATTCGGATGCTAATAGCGTTAGCCGCCTTTATGATCTTCAAATCCATCAAATGGATGTAAAAACAGCCTTCTTAAATGGTGATTTAGAGGAAGAAATCTACATGGACCAACCTGAAGGGTTTGTGGTTCCGGGAAAAGAAAAGAAGGTGTGTCGACTTGTTAAGTCCCTTTATGGACTAAAACAAGCACCCAAGCAATGGCATGCGAAATTTGACCAAACAATGTTGTCAAATGGCTTTAAGATTAATGAATGTGATAAATGTGTTTACATTAAGAACGTTCCAAATCATATAGTCATTGTTTGCTTATATGTTGATGATATGCTAATAATGAGCAAAGACATTGCCGACATTCAAGCTACTAAGCGCATGCTTGCTAGTAAGTTTGATATGAAAGACTTAGGAGTTGCCGATGTAATTCTAGGAATTAAAATCAAGAGGACTCCTCAGGGTCTAGCTTTGTCTCAATCACATTACGTGAAAATGGTACTTGAAAAATTCAAACACTTGGAATTTAGAAGTGCAAGAACTCCAATTGACTTAAATCATCATCTTATAAAGAATAAAGGTGAAAGTACGTCTCAATTGGAGTATGCTCGTGTGTTGGGAAGCTTAATGTACATCATGAACTTTACACGACCTGATATAGCTTGTGCGATAAGTAAACTTAGTCGATTCACAAGTAATCCCAACAAACATCACTGGGTAGCAATGAAACGAGTTCTGGGATATTTGGAATATACCCAAGACTACGCTTTGCACTACAATAAATATCCTGCGGTTATTGAAGGATATAGTGATGCAAATTGGATAACAGGCTCAACAGAAACAAAGTCCACAAGTGGATATGTTTTTACTGTTGGTGGAGGAGCAGTATCTTGGAAGTCTTCCAAACAAACGTGCATCGCTCGCTCTACAATGGAATCAGAGTTTATAGCTTTGGATAAAGCCGGTGAAGAAGCTAATTGGCTTCGAAATTTCTTAGAAAACATTCCGTTCTGGCCAAAACCTTTGGCTCCTATTTGCATACATTGCGATAGTGAGGCTGCAATAGGACGGGCAGGGAGCGTTATGTATAACGGAAAGTCTCGTCATATACGACGAAGACATAACACCGTTAGACAACTACTTTCTAGTGGAATTATCACTATTGATTATGTAAGATCAAAGGATAATGTGGCGGATCCGCTTACAAAAGGCTTAACTAGAGAGGGAGTTGAGAAATCATCTAAGGGAATGGGACTATGGCCGAGGACAAGTCAACACGGCGGTAACTCTACCTAGAATTTTGGATGTTTCGAGATCTAGGTTCAAGGAGCTCAAACAAAGTTGTGATTGACCGGTTCAACATTGTCAAAGTAAAATATTTGGTCCCTTCTCGTGATGAAGACAATGTTCAGTAACAAGGATAGAACTTTACACGTTCTTTAATGATTACCTAAGTTTGATGTGGTAGTTATCAAATAATGTCAATCTAAAGGATTACACGTTTAGGAATCACCTATGTAAGTGTGAAGTGGAAGCCGCTTCAATGAGAATTCTGTAAGGCCAATTCTCTACGCACTTATGAGACCAGGCGATGTTTGTGGCTGAAACAAACACAACAATGAGAACTAAAAGACGGTTAAGGGTTGATTGTGTGACATATGGTTGTCTAGGTATACACTAAAGTTCGACGGTTCAAAGATATCAAATCTACCGATTGACCGAGTAAATCCGACATATGTTCACTACGGAAAGTTCAAAGGGAAACCTGCTTATCCAGATGCAATTAATCCTTACTTGCAAATCACACAGCTTTCATCTATGATCTTTCTTGATACAGCCATTTCCATTCATGTGGGGGATTGTTGGACTTTAAGCTATTGGGCTTTAAAGTAGAAGAAGTGTCAATTGGAAATGGAGGGAAATAAAATGGAGGGAAAAATGAAAATTTGAAGAAGTGAACTTTGTCCCTTATTGGTGAGGAACAATCACATTTGTGTGCTTATATATAGAATCACTTCTTAAAGCTCTTAAAAGGAGTTGAAGAGAATGAACCCTCGCACCGTCGTCGTCGTTCGCTCGGCTCGGCTTCGGCTTTGGCTTTGGATTTGGATTTGGATTTGGGTTTGGATTTGGATTTGGATTTGGATTTGTCAAATGATCGATCGATAAGATTATTTTTGGACAAAATTTATTTAATTATTTAATAATTAATTAAATGCCAAATCATTGCTGAAAATACGCCAGAACCCTGGTGAAGACTCAGAGGGACTTTCTGGCCGCGGTTCTACCGTAACCGCGGTAGAACCACGGCAGGCAGATTCAGAGAGCCTCTCTGACTGCGGTTCTGCCGTAACCGCAGTAGAACCGCGGCAGGCAGCGTATTCTTCTGAAAAGGCACCTTTTCCAGACACCTCTTCTGATAATTGCCTATAAATTCTGAGGCAAGGCTCCATTTTCTACACATGAAAAACACTCCAGAACTTCTTTCTCTTTGAATATACTGCATCCTAATTCGCAGTCTCTCTCTCTCCAATTCGTAAGTGTGATTTTGCTCCGTTCTTTGAGTTCGTTGGGATCCTGCAGTTTGTATTGCCACTGTTGCAGGAAGGTTTATTCCGTTTTATCCTGGGAAGATTTAATCCATTACCTTGGCAACTTGTGAGGGGGTTAAAATTCCTTAAGGACACACAAGAAACTTGTGGACTCGGAATATTTCTGATTCTCTACTATTTTCCAGATTTCTTTAATTCTTCTAACAGTTTTTTCTTTCTGATTTTGTGTTTTAACACAGCAACGCTCACAAGCTTAAGGAATTTTATACTAACGTTTCTGTGTTGAAATATATATTAAACTGTTATTCTTATTTTGTATACTGTTTTGGAGACTAAAGCCTTCGTGCTTTCTACTCCAATAATTGTTCTGTCCGGTTTAAAGCATATAAAAACTTTACCGGAATAATAAACGTACGGGTTTGAAGTATATAAAAACTTCACCATTACGTGTTGTATGTTTGGTTTGGTATTCAGTTTGAAGATATCAAAACTTCACTGATTTAACAAAGTTTTGTTGTGTTTCCAACTCTACAGAAAAGATGACGAACAAAAACCAAACTAATGGAAATGTTGTGGGAACGGAAGCTACTGTTACGAGTGTTGCTGCCTCGTCAAGCCGTTCTACACCTGCTCATGCTATGGCACTAGCAGAAAAACCCAGAAAGTTTTTCGGTATTGACTTCAAACGTTGGCAAATGAAGATGCTCTTCTATCTTACTACGTTGAGTTTGCAACGTTTCATCAAGGAGGATCCTCCGGTCTTGGCAGAAAGTACTCCGGATGATGAACGACTTGTTGTAACTGAAGCATGGAAACATTTTGATTTCTTGTGCAAAAACTACATTTTGAGTTGTTTGGAAGATGGCTTGTACAATGTCTATAGCGTCATGGAAAACTTCAAAAAGCATTATGGAATGCGCTTG
>NW_017692999.1:0-5037 GCF_001879085.1 Nicotiana attenuata | reverse complement strand
TTGCCAAATTTTTCTCACCGGGACACATGGCAGCATTAAGGGATGAGATCTTAGCCTTCAAGCAGGAGCCTACTGAACCATTGCACGAGATTTGGGAGCGATACAGAACTATGGTGAAAGAATGCCCCAATAATGATATGACAGAGGCAATGATACAACAGACCTTCTATCGGGGCATCAATACAACGAATCAGTGCATAGTGAATCAATTGGCTGGGGGAAATTTCATGAAACTGCCTTATGATGAAGCTTGTGCTATTCTTGATGAAATGGCCGACATATCCTCTGCTTGGCAAAGTAGAGCCAATGTGTCGCAGGGTGACCCCACGGTCACTCATTTGCATAAAGAACTACATGACCATGGTCAGGCTATAACAGAACTTACAATAACAATGAACCAACTAGCAAAGGCACAATTGCAACAAGTTCAGAATCCTCGCCAAGTAAATGCCATGGAGGGTGTTAACATGCTTGTGAACAATAGAAGACAGAGAGGTCAACAGAACCAAGGGAATTCGGATCAGTTTGACAATGATTGTGGTGGATTCCAAGATGATTGCTATGATGGGCAGAACGAAGAGGTGCAATATGTGAATAATTACCAAGGCCAAAGAGGCAATTCTTCCAACCAACAACAAAAATGGCGATCCCAGGGCAATTGGGGTAACCAACAACAAGGCAACAATAACTGGAACAATCAAAAACAAGGGAGCAACAATTGGGGAAATCAAAATAGCAACCGGAACAATCAGGGAAACTGGGGCAACAACAACAATTGGGGTGGAAACAACAACAACCAAGGTGGATGGAACAATAACCAAGGAAATCAGGGGCAAGGCTTTCAAAGGCCCCCAATGTACCAACAACCGAGCAACCCACCACCTTTTCCATCCCAGGGTCCTAGTACTTCGAATAATGAAATGGGTAGAATTGAAATGATGTTCGAACAGATGATGAAAAAGAATGCGGACTCCGATGCGCAAATGGCTTCTCATAATACTTCAATTAGGAATTTGGAGGTCCAGCCAGGACAAATCTCTCATTCTTTAAACACACGCCCTAAGGGTGCTCTACCAAGTGATACGGTAGTGAACCCAAAGGGAGGGAACAATCATGTTATGGCTGTGACCACTAGGAGTGGACGAGGCGGTGGTGTGAATGCCTCCAAACAAAAGCAAGTTTTGGGTGAAAAGTTGAGTTGCAAGAAGATGAAGTTCCTTTGGTGGTTGAGAATGTGGTTGATGAAAATGTGAATGAAGAAGTGAGGATCAATATTCCAGTTGCCGAGGTGGAAACACAAAGTGACGTGAACCCGTCTAGGGAGCACGTAATTGACATGCTGGAGACGGTTGTGCCAAAAGCCAAGGCACCCTTGCCTAGGCCACCTCCCCCTTATCCTCAGAGGCTATCCAAGAAGAAAAATGAGAATCAATTCAAAAAGTTCATTGACATGATGAAGATCTTATCCATTAATGTACCTTTGGTAGAAGCTTTAGAGCAGATGCCTGGCTATGCTAAATTCATGAAAGATTTGGTGACAAAGAAAACATCCATGGACTGTGAAACTATCAAGATGACCCACCAAGTTAGTGCTATAGTACATTTCAATGGCTCCGAGGTTAGAGGATCCCGGTGCTTTCACTATCCCTTGCACTATAGGGAGTGCAGACTTTGCTAAAGCTTTATGTGATCTTGGGGCAAGCATCAACTTAATGCCCTACTCAGTTTTCAAGACTTTGGGTATTGGGCCACCGAGGCCAACTTCCATGCGATTGCAAATGGCAGACAGATCAATGAAGCGACCATTGGGTATTGTTGATGATGTGCTCGTTCGGGTGGACAAATTTATCTTGCCAGCTGATTTTGTGATCTTGGATTGTGAGGTAGATTATGAGGTCCCGATCATATTAGGGAGACCTTTCCTTGCTACAGGGAAGGCTCTAGTGGATGTGGAAGCAGGGGAACTCACTTTCAGGGTGGGTGATGAAAAGGTCATTTTTCATGTGTGCAAGTCAATGAAGCAGCCCAATTGTACCGAAGTGTGCTCATTTGTGGATCTTGTCACGACTGTGATAATTGATGATACCAGTGCAATGATCAATGTAGAGGACCCTTTGGAGGCCGTATTGTTGGATCTTGATGTCAATGATGATGAGGGTCGCGTGGAGTGCGTGAATGCTTTACATGGAATGGGCTCTTATTCTTATGAGCCTAGGAAACTCTCTTTGGATCTTGAAAATAGAAAGACCCCTCCAACAAAGCCTTCAATTGAGGAGCCCCCGGTGTTGGAGTTGAAGCCATTACCTCCAACCCATGTGTTTTTATTCTTGTTTTTATTTGATTTTCACTGTAGTGTAGGATTGATTTTTGGGATAACTGGTTATGAGATGTTACGGGATTGTGTTGATGCAGTGCAGGACATAATGGAAAAAAATGAGCAAGTCTCTGAAGTTATCAGTGCGGCCGTAGTCCATTCTGTGCGGACCGCACTAAAGAAAGCGTAAAAATACAACTCTCTGAAGTTTGCCACTGCTGCAGCACTACATTTTGTGCGGTCCGCAGTGGACCTCTGCGGCCGCAGTCCATTTTTGTGCGGACCGCACAGCGTTGCCTTCTCAAGCTTTGAATCAAGTTGTGCAGTGCGGACCGCGGTCTATTTTGTGCGGTCCACACTGGTTGGTGAGACTGGGCCCCAGGCCCTTTTCTATAAATAGGGCCTGTGGCCCTCCTTTTACCCTTTTCGAACCCTTGAATCTTAGACCTCTAAAAGCACTGTTCATCACTCTCCTTTGCTAGTAATTAAGTATTTGGAACTGATTGGCTTTAATTCATCTCACATCTGGTACCATTATCTTTCTTTTAATTGTTCAATTTTGTTAATTTCTTTTAATTTTTGTTTTTCTTACCTCCCTTTCTATGCTTCCTGTATTTTTCTTCAATTGAGTAGGTTAGGGTTGTTAATTTTTAGATTAAAATAGACATAGATAGTTAAAATCAATGGGTAATCATATAGGGACACTACTTAGGTTGAAAATTGGACCCAAAACCAAAATATGTGAAACCCTAAGTTAGTGCCACAGCAGGGAACTCTGTGCGGACCGCAATAGTTTTTGTGCGGTCCGCGATGCCCTTGTGCGGTCCGCAGTACCATTTTGTGTGGACCGTATATTGTGATTGCTGAACCTCAGGCACTGCGGCCGCACTACATTTTGTGCGGTCCGCACTACCTATATACAGAGAGTGGGTAGTCTTAACCCCACCTTTGTGCGGACCGCGGTTGACTTTGTGCGGTCCGCGGTGACCCAAGTGCGGCCGCACACCATTTTGTGCGGTCCGCACTGTGTGACTCTGCAACATTTCTGCAAGTTTTCTTCTCTGCTTTTGCAACTCTGTTCTTAACTGCTGCAACTGATACTAACAAGTCAATTGATTTGTGTTTGCAGACAATGGTGAAACAAAGAGGTAAACAATCAGGCAGAGGTGAATCCTCCCGGGGAGGGAAGCAAAAAATGATAAAACTCACTCCCCAAGTCCGGAAAAGTATAAAAAGGACAAGAAAGTTGATAAAAGCTGCTGATACAGCTGCTTCCCAATCCTTGGGGAGTGAGTATGAGCCTTCCCGGGAGATATCTTCAGACTCAATACCAACACACATCCCTGACTGGCCGGAGAGGTTCAAGCTAAGAGACACGCCTCCAGCATCCCCCACTGCCCAAGCATCAGTGAACATTTCTTCTGGGTCGTCTGATGGCTCAGGTAAAGGTAGTAGGGAATACTCCACCTCTCCCACAGCTTCATTATCCGGAGAGGGTGCAGTAGGTGCTGAGGAGGAAGTAGGGGGAGAAGAAGAATTAGGAGAAGGAGGTGAACCATAGGTGGGGGGTATTACTAGAACTAGGAACCCAGAGGTGTGGCAAGACCAGTTCGTTAGTGAAGTAGCATACCATAAATTCCGGGAATGGTGGCTGGTGAGGAAGTTGATCCCGGAGAGGAGCTTCATAGATAGAGACTTGCTACCTCACAACCCCAATGTGAGGAGGCAGTTTAGGGGGTGAGTTGGCTGGGCGCACTTTTTGTTCGACTGTGTAGATGCCAATGAGCACTTGGTCAAGGAATTCTACGCCAATGTGGCCCACATCAAAAAGGGTACAAAAGTGACCAAGGTGCTAAACTTGAAGGTATTGTTTGACGGGAAGACAATCAATGATTACCTTGGCTTTGAGGAGGAGGATGAGACACTGTATATGGCTAAGATGGAAATGGGTGAGGAGGTCCGTCCCTGGTTGGCACAGTACCTGGCAATCCCAGGTACCACCCCCGATTGGTTGACTGCGGGCTTCAAGATTCTGAGGCGTAGTTTGAACTTGGAGGCAAAAGGGTGGGAAACATTTGTGTGCAGCAGACTGGACCCGACTACTCATGACAACACCCTCCCTCTTCACAGGGCAGTGTTGGTGGCTTCGATCATGGTGGGGTACCCAATCAATATGGGGAATGTGATGTCAAGAATAATTTCAATTGTGGGTGCTGAGCATGACAGAAACTACCCGTTCCCCAGTTTTCTCACCATGTACTTTAGGGATCTGAAAGTGGAAAAGAGGCCCTTCGACGTCAAGGTGAAAGCGAAGACCCCATTTTCGTGGTATAGCATGCAGGGGGATGATAACCCCAAGAGCAAGAGTTTCAATAGTACAGTTACTGCTCCAACTGGCCAGTCTGAAGAGCCTGTTGTAGTAGTGACTCCAGCTGAGCCTGCCTCTACTTCCACTGCTATGCCTTCTGGTCCATCCACCTCAGCTGCACCGGAGATCCCATCTTCCTGGGCCCATCCTATCACTGCCCACCGACTGAGCCAGGCACTTCTCAGTATCAATAACTAGATGCAGACTGCGTCATCCAAGTTGTCCATTTTGACTACTACGGTAGAGGCTCAGTCGGCTCCTCCACCTCCACATGTTCCCAAGTCGATAGAGGATGCTCTCAAAGAGATTTTAGACAACCAGAAGAAAATCCTCGACACTCAGAAGGTTCTTACTG
>NW_017692998.1:0-5038 GCF_001879085.1 Nicotiana attenuata | reverse complement strand
GGCCCGACTTCCCGCCATCAAGGTTATCTTGGGGGAGGTACCTCGAGACCCCAAGAACATAGAGCTATCTCGGGAAGATATCTCGAGATCACGATGATGTGAAGTCACAACTTAGACCTCTCCTTCGAGGCTCGTCAAGGACCGATTCGAGGCCGAGACAAAGACAAAGGAGGGAAGTTCCCCGAGGCACGCAGTTGAGTCTGACAGGACCGGCCTATCCCTAGCCTCTGCTGGGATATCAAGTCAAGCCGTCACATCTCCATATTTCGTGCATTAGATATATATGTATTTGTTACTAAGTCTCCTCTCCTATATAAAGAGGACTCACCCTTCCTTGTAAACGACGGTTGCTGCTCCCACAATTCTACAAAGTGAAATAATATCTCTCTCTCTCTCTCTCTATCTCTCTCTCTCTCTCTCTTTTCTTACAAGAGCTCATTGGGTAACACTGATACTGAGGATACCTCGATATCCTTTGCCTTTGAATGTGTTCTTCATTTTATAAATAGCTCTTCATCATACAAACTCAATTTCGGTTATAAATAGCTCCATTTGATTATATTTCTAGCTGTTAGATTACGCCCGAATACCCCCGACGACCCGAGCTCGACCCCGAGGTCAACCTCAAAGTCCCATCCGATCGAGGTCACGCCCGGGTAGCAGACATTTTGGTACGACCGTTATCTCATTTATCTACCGCCCTATCGTTAAATTTCATAATACTAGCATCATCTGCTTTAACAAACTAGCTCGGGAATAGATCACGTATTTTTAGAGTCCCATTTAACAAATTTAATTGTAGTTACCATTTTCACGGTAAATAGTTTGGCGCCAGCCGTGGGGCTAAAAATAATAGCGATTATTTTCTTGTTAGTTTCATTACACAAACGCATATCATCTTTCACGCTTTTTCTTGCCCAAGATCCTTTGATTTCAGGTAAAAATGTCTGGATCGGTGAACAGAGGTGAGAACGACCACCTCGATGATTGCGGGGAAAATGGTGTAGCTATCCCGGCCGCCGAAGCACTACTATAGGATCCCGATAACGCACCCGGACCAATACTAGCGGACACGGACTCACAGGACGCGCAGCAAGTCAAAGAAACTTCTCACGCCGACAGAAGCATGCAACACAGCGACCGACAGGAAGTTCAAAAAACCCCGGCCCGGGGAGAACAGGAAGTTAGTTTTCACGTTATTTTTGAAATGTTGCAGGCACAACAACTGGCCATTGCTCACTTACAAAGCCATCCGAGGACTCCCAGCGCACCAGCAACGGAGACAGCTCCCCTCGCCAAGCAAATATACGAAAGATCGAATGATATCAGGTCAACGGCTGACCCCACCATGGTGAAGATGCTGGAGGACCTTACCAAAAGGATCGAATCAGGCGAAAGAATGATTGCGGCCAACGATAAGAAGGTCGAGACCTACAACTCTCGAGTAGACCATATTCCGGGAGCACCCCTGGTCCTAAAAGGTCTGGATTCGAGGAAATTTGTGCAGAGGCCGTTCCTCGAGAGAGCGGCCCCAAAGCCCATAACCAAAAAATTCAGGATGCCGGAACTCCCCAAATACAACGGTACCACCGATCCCAACGAGCACGTCACCGCCTATACCTGCGCTGTAAAAGGCAACGATATAAAAAATGATGAAATCGAGTCTGCGTTGCTAAAAATATTCGGGGAAACACTTTCGAAAGGGGCCATGACGTGGTATCACAACTTGGCTCCCGACTCCATAGATTCATTCGCCATGCTAGCAGATTCCTTCGTAAAGGTGCACGCGGGAGCCATCAAGGTAGCAACAAGGAAGTCCGACGTTTTCAAAATCAAACAAAGAGAGAATGAGATGCTGTGAGAATTCGTGTCCCGCTTCCAAATGGAACGAATGGAGCTGCCACCGTCTCCGACGATTGGGCGGTACAGGCCTTCACCCAAGGCCTAAAGGAACGAAGCTTAGTGGCTTTGAAGCAGCTGAAGTAGAACCTGATCGAATACCCGACCGTGACTTGGTCGGACGTCCACAACCGGTACCAGTCAAAGATCAGGGCCAAGGTCGACCAACTGGGAGCCCCTTCGGGCTCAGTATACCCGAGTAGACTCCCGGTAAAAGAAGTGAGACCAAACAAATAAAGGTACCAGCCATACCTTGAAGACAGAAGAAACGTCCCAAGACGTAACCTACCTCGCAAGGATCGAAGGATAGATCGAGGACAAGACCCTCGAGGACTTATCAACAGAACCTGGTTTGATCGAAACATAGCACCAGCTAACGTGCCCCACTTATCGGAATACAACTTCTGCGTCGACGTTTCAGGCATCGTGTTCGCTATCGGTAAGATCAGGGACACCAAGTGGCCCAAACCGATACAGACAGACCCTTCGCAGAGAAACTACAGCTTAGTATGCGAGTATCACAACACGCACGGTCACAGGACCAAGGACTGCCATCAGCTACGAGAACAGGTGGCTCGACTACTCAACAAAGGACATCTCCGGGAATTTCTCAGCGATCGGGCCAAAAATCAATTCCGAGAGAGGGAGGCGATCAAGAAAAACGAGGCAAACGAACCACAACATGTCATCCACATGATCATAGCGGGCGCCGATGCCCAGCAGGAACCAGTACTAAGAAGAACAAAGATATCCATCACCAGAGAAAATCGGACTCGGGGATATATCCCAGAAGACGCCCTCACGTTCAGCGAGGAAGACACCGAGGCTTTATCCCGACCCCACAATGACGCCCTGGTAATCTCCTTCTTATAAATTCATTTCAGATAAAACGTGTACTCGTTGATCCAGGTAGTTTAGCCAATATCATCAGGGCGAAGGTAATAGAACGACTCGGGCTGCTCGATCAAATCGTGCTCGCCACTCGGGTCCTTAACGGTTTCAACATGGCTAGCGAAACAACGAAGGGAGAAATCATCCTCCTATTTACCGTGGCCGGCACAACCCAAGACGCCAAGCTCCACGTCATCGAGGGAGATATGAGGTATAATGCATTGTTCGGGCGACCCTGGATACACTGCAGAAAGCAGTACCATCCACCCTCCATCAGGTGATAAAATTCCCGACGAAGGACGGGATCAAGACCGTATACGAAGAACAACACGCAGCAAGGGAAATGTTCGCTATACACGACGTAGTACCACCATTCGCGCTTCCACCCCCAGATGAAACCACGAACAGGCCAGGTCTCGCTCCCGGTCAAGCTTGACAAAGCAAAGTGAAAATTTCGCGTCGCACCTCCGCTCCCGGGACATCGCCTGCGCACGTAACTCTAAGGTACAACCACTCATTTCCTTATGTTATTTTTGAAATCCAAGATTTACCCTTGCGCAGACACCCGAATCAGAAGTTGCCCAGACGTTATTACTGCTACAGAACCCCGAAGCCCCAATGGCGCATCCGTTCCACTCTTTTCCTTCGACCGAGTTTTTGTAATAAAAAGAAAGGTTTTTACCGGCAAGGTTTCTAATGAGGCAACGTCTGCAAGCCACCGGGAGGGGAACCCCGCAAGATTTTCGAAACAAACCCATCGGCAACTAAAAAAGAAAGAAGGCATTCCCCCCAGAAGAGCGGCCCGCTCACCGGAATTGGGGAAAAAACCAGACAAGGATTCCTGTAAGAAAAGCGATGCGTCAAAACATCGGTGTGTCCAAACCTCGTCGGCAAAAATGTGTACTATTGTACCAAACAAATCAAAAAAACTTTTTAGAGGAGGGAACTCCTTCCCAGAGTAAAGCAACTGATCTTCCCTCTGAAACATCCCGAAATACGCAGGAACAGGTGCCAACGGTTCAAAACGCTCCAAACGACCTCCGGGCCGAGGCTACAAGAATGCAATGTACTTCAGACGGGACAAATCCGCAAGCAATCAGCCCCGGCCCGATATGGGTCGGGCCAACACAACAAGGTATATTACGCCGAAAGATCAAAGGATGCTTTCCAGCACTCCGTCTCACCAACGGGGAAATAACAGCACATTCCCGGCAGGGATCTCTCCGCCAAATGCATCTCGGAATACTCGGAGACTCAATGCCTGCAATAGGGCACTCGTACAACTCCAGTACAGGAACTCCGGGCTCATGAAGCCCCAAAAATGCAGCTCCGAGTTCACAAGAAGCGGTCTTCACGCTTAAACAACTTGATGACTCGGAGACTGTCGACAATCGCCATACTACATCGTCGAAAAAACTATAAAACCTTAATAGGCATGACAAACTGTAAGACCTCAATAGGCATGACAATCTGTAAGACCTCAACAGGCATGAAAACCCCGAAGTTTAGGCTATACGTCGCATTTGTAAGAATTCCGAAAGGGCATACCCTCGATGTAGACGCCTAAAACTATCACTCGGGATCAAAAAATGGCTACGGCCAAACACATATGACTACGGTCAAAATGGCTGATACAGCCAAAATAACGCGGCTTGGGGACGCCCGACCGTCGCTAAACAAAAATCGCAGGCCACTACTTCGAATATATTTTCGGAAAGAACCGGTTAAAACAGGCTTCCCTCAACAGGCAAACAACGGGCCATGACCTTCCGAGGTGCCCGAACTATCACCGATTACGACTTGAAATCGAGGTTCCTCTAGAACCGACCACGGGTCAGGCAAAAATCTTTCAAAAAAAGACCTTAACGAGCAGAAAAAAAAGCCTACAAAAAGCCCACGGGCAAAAAACAGCATAAGAGCCATTGTCGCCAGCTAAGCAAGCCTACGGGCCATATATCAAAAGGTCTCTACGACCAAAAAGTGTAAGAGCCATTGTCGCCAGCCAAATTGACAACTTGAGGATTAAAGTGAGCTCGAGTCGTAACCCGATTCGGAGACCGAATCCAAAATAGTTAACTAAACAAGCCTACGGGCCCTTGTCACCAGCCAAAACTGACAGCTTAAGGGTCAAT
Source organism: Nicotiana attenuata (assembly GCF_001879085.1). Taxonomy (NCBI): domain Eukaryota; kingdom Viridiplantae; phylum Streptophyta; class Magnoliopsida; order Solanales; family Solanaceae; genus Nicotiana; species Nicotiana attenuata. The sequence goes on along the minus strand of NW_017692998.1, from coordinate 116 downwards.
TAAAGTTCGAATCGCAGCGCGACTCGGAGACTGGACCCTAAATAAAGCTAAAACGACCAAACGCCCAAAGGCGAGAAATAAAAGCCATCGTCGCCAACCCAGACGAGCGCCAAACT
>NW_017692997.1:0-5038 GCF_001879085.1 Nicotiana attenuata | reverse complement strand
CAGCAACCTCTTCTCTCCAGCTAGGTCCCCATCCATATTCAGCTTTTTAATCGCCCAATAGGCCTTGTGCTCAAGTTCGACGGGCAAGTGACATGCCTTCCCATAAACCAGTTTATACGGAGAAGCACCTATGGGAGTTTTGTATGCAGTTCGATATGCCCACAATGCGTCGTCTAGCTTCCCGGCCCAATCTTTTCTATTTGCACTCACTGTTTTCTCAAGAATCTGCTTTACCTCTCTGTTTGACACCTCCACTTGACCACTCGTCTGGGGGTGATAGGCAGTGGACACCTTGTGCTTGACTCCATACTTTGCAAGGACATTATTCAGTAATTTGTTGCAAAAATGTGTTCCTCCATCGCTGATCAATACTCTTGGAGTTCCAAAGCGTGTAAAGATGTGCTTTTTGACAAAGCTCACCACCACCCTTGCATCATTAGTGGGAGGAGCAATGGCCTCCACCCACATGGACACATAGTCGACGGCCACCAAGATGTACCTATGACCATTAGATTGTGGAAACAGTCCCATGAAATCTATCCCCCACACATCAAAGAGCTCCACTACCAGAATGTTTTGCAGCGGCATCTCGTGCCTCTTTGTGATCGTTCCGGTTCTTTGGCACCTATCACACATTTTAACAAAGGTGTGTGCATCCCTGAACAATTTTGGCCAATAGAAACCTGATTGTAGAACTTTCTGGGCGGTCCCATCACCACTATGATGACCTCCATATGGTGAGGCGTGGCAGCTATGAAGTATGGCACTCATTTCCTCCTCAGGAACACATCTCCGCACCAACTGATCTGCACAGAGCCTGCATAAGAATGGCTCATCCCACATGTAGAGCCTCACGTCATGCAAGAACCTTCTTCTATTGTCTGGTGTCAATTCTGCTGGTGTCACCCCACTTGCAATAAAATTTACATAATTTGCATACCATGGGGTTGTGCTTGAGGCAATCACCAATAACTGCTCATCAGGGAATGTTTCTTTGATTACACCCCCTTCAACTACATGATTCCGATTTTCTAATCTGGACAAGTGATCAGCCACTTGATTCTCTGTTCCTTTGCGATCTCGAATCTCTAAATCAAACTCTTGCAAGAGTAGGACCCACCGAATCAGTCTCGGCTTGGCGTCCTTCTTTTCAAACAGGTATCTGATGGCTGAATGATCTGTGTAGACGATGACTTTGGTCCCCACAAGATATGACCTGAACTTGTCAAAAGCCCACACCACTGCAAGCAACTCTTTTTCAGTGACTGTATAATTCATTTGAGCTGGATTTAGAGTCTTGCTTGCATATTAGATGGAGTGGAAGACTTTGTTTCTCCTTTGCCCCAAAACAGCTCCAATAGCCAAGTCACTCGCGTCGCACATCAATTCAAATGGCTGCTCCCAATCCGGAGCAATGATGATTGGTGCAGTCACCAACCTTCCCTTCAGCTCCTCGAATGCCTTCAGACAGGCATCATCAAATTTAAAGGCAACATCCTTCTCAAGCAACCTGCACAAGGGAGAGGAAATTTTCGAGAAATCTTTAATGAAACGACGATAAAAACCTGCATGACCCAAGAAACTGCGAATGCCTTTGACAGATATCGGTGGAGGCAATATTTCAATCGCTTCCACCTTTGCCTTGTCCACCTGCAAACAATCTTTGGACACCTTGTGCCCCAAAACTATACCTTCGCGTACCATGGAATGGCACTTTTCCCAGTTTAGCACCAAGTTAGTCTCTTCACACCTAGCAAGCACTTTATCAAGATTCATCAAGAAGTTATCAAAAGAACATCCAAACACAGAAAAACCTCCATGAATACTTCCACAAACCTCTCGACCATGTCAGTATAAATGGCCATCATACACCTTTGAAAAGTCGCAGATGCATTACAAATACCAAAGGGCATTCTCTTGAACGCATATGTTCCATAAGGACACGTAAAAGTGGTCTTTTCTTGGTCCTCTAGGGCTATAGAAATCTGATTATACCTAGAGTAACCATCCAAGAAGCAGTAGTACTCCTGGCCAGCTAATCTATAAAGCATTTGGTCAATAAATGGGAGGGGGAAGTGGTCCTTCCAGGTGGCATTGTTCAATTTTCTATAGTCAATGCAAATTCTCCACCCAATGACAGTTCTTGTAGGGATTAAATCATTATTCTCTTTAACTACTACAGTCATCCCCCCTTTCTTGGGTACACATTGGACGGGACTTACCAATTTACCGTCTGAGATAGGAAATACAATACCTGCATCAAGCCACTTAATCACTTCTTTTCTTACCACCTCTTTCATGATTGGATTGAGTCGTCGTTGTTGCTCTACACTGGGCTTGTGTCCGTCCTCCATGAGGATTTTGTGCATGCAAAAGGCTGGACTAATGCCCTTTATGTCAGACATAGTCCACCCAATTGCTCGCTTGTGCTCACGTAGCACTCTCAACAGCTTTTCTTCCTGCAATTTAGACAAGTCAGAGGAAACAATAACAGGTAGGGTGTCAGAGTCACCCAAATAAGCATATTGCAGGTGAGATGGGAGAGGTTTAAGCTCCAATTTCGGGGCTTCCTCAATTGACGGTTTTGGAGGAGGTCCCTCTGGCCTGTTCAAAGGTTCAAAGGGGTGTATCCCCTGCATGTATGCACAAGATGTATCAAGGATGTGCATCATCTCCTCGACCTCCTCATCATTCCCCAGGCTATCAAACAACATAAGTGCTTTCTCTAGAGAATCCTCTAGATATACACTTGGATCACGAATTTTCTCATCAGCCTCAACAACAGATATCATGGAGAGCTCCTCATAGTGACGGGGAAGTTGGATTGCTTTGTAGACATTGAAAACTGCTTCCTCGTCATCTACCCTCAAGATCATCTTTCCCTCTCTCACTTTGATAATTGCGTCACCAGTAGCCAAGAGAGGTCGCCCCAATATGATTGGGATCAGTTCATCAACCTCATAATCGAGGAAAATGAAATCAGCAGGGAGGATAAATTTCCCAATTTGCAGCAACACGTCTTCAATCACCCCCTCGGGGTGCACTATCGACCTATCAGCCAGCTGCAACATCACAGTAGTTGGCCTTGGAGCTCCCAGACCTAATTGCCTGAACAACGATAGGGGCATCAAATTTATGCTTGCCCCCAAATCACAAAGAGCACGACCCACATCATTATTATCAATGCGCACAGGAATCGTAAAGCTGCCAGGATCCTTAAGCTTTTGAGGGAGCTTATTTTGGACCCTAGAAGTGCACTCCTCAGTAAGTGCAACTGTCTCAAACTCAGTTAATCTTCTCTTGTGAGCCACTATATCTTTTATGTACTTAGCATACTTTGGAATTTCACGAAGCACATCAACAAGTGGGATATTCAATTGAACCTGGCTCAACATGGAGAGAAATTTGCTAAACATGCGATCATCATTCTTTTTTTGCAATCTCTGGGGAAAAGGTAGTGGTGGCCTTGGGGCCTCCACTGGCTCTGGAGTTACAGCAGTCTTCTCTGGCTCGTTTGTTACTTTAGGGATCAACAAGTGGGATATTCAATTGATTGAATTTTTAAAAGCTAATGCAGATTGTTTTGCTTGGTCCCATTCTGACATGACAGGGATACCACCGGAAGTCATGACTCATAAATTGAATGAAGATCCATCATATCCTCCCGTCAAGCAAAAGAAAAGAAAGCAAGGATCTTTCAAAAACAAGGTGATTCAAGAGGAAGTTCAAAAATTGCTAAAAATTGGTTCAATTCGTGAGGTAAAATATCCTAACTGGTTAGCTAATACTGTTGTGGTTCCTAAGAAGAACAGTAAGTGGCGAGTCTGTGTAGATTACACAGACCTTAATAAAGCCTGTCCAAAAGATTCCTTTCCTTTACCGCACATAGATCAGTTAATTGATGCTACTGCAGGGCATGAGCTATTAAGTTTTTTAGATGCATATTCAGGCTATAATCGAATCAAGATGGATCCAGGAGATGAAGAAAAAACTTCTTTTATAACAGACAGGGGGACTTACTGTTACAAGGTAATGCCCTTTGGTCTTAAGAATGCAGGTGCAACGTATCAAAGGTTGGTCACCCAAATGTTTCAAGAACATTTAGGTAAAACCATGGAAGTATATATAGATGATATGCTAGTTAAGACTCAACATTCAAAAGATCATATATCGCACCTGTCTGATACGTTTAAAATTTTACGAAAATATAATATGAAGTTGAATCCAGAAAAATGTGCATTTAGTGTGGCATAAGGTAAGTTTTTAGGTTTTCTTATTTCTAACCGGGGTATTGAAGTGAATCCTGCACAGATTAAGGCCATTGAAGAAATCCCGGGTTCAAGAACCTGCTATATTTAATTCTATATGCAATCTAAAGTTCCCACTTTCGAGTTCAACTCTAGATTCGTAGATAGTATTTCACTGTTAGCTACTCAACAAAATAATTAAAATCAGCATTAAATAAACAATCCAATATGACAAACCAAATTCGTCGAATTAAATGTCAAACAACAACTTTCATGTTTTACCCATGACCCCAGAATAATGGGTTTTAGCTACTCATACTAATATTCAACACAATAGGGTTCAATTTCATCAAAAATAGCAAAACAAAGGAATGAAAAGAAGAACTTGATGGTCAAATCTCCTCCTTGCCTCTTGCCTCTTGATACCTTGCTCTAGCCTATGAAAAACTTGATAAATAACCTTGGGAGAGCTTGAGTTTATATAGGTTATGTCGGTTTCTCTCCAGATTTCCAATTTTGCCCCTGAACAATTCTTTTCCGGACTGGGAAACGCGCGAGCTCGCGCACTACTTCGCGCTTAACTTCACGCGTTTTCTCTAACATTCTGCCTCAGCCACCTAACACGCGCGAGCTCGCGCATTAGTTCGCGCGTCTGCTCGCGCACCTGGGCCATCATTTCTTCCATTTCTTTGTCTCGTCCTTGCGCGCACTCAGCTCCGAGGGGTCGTTCTTGCTCATAAATCATTCCAATAGCCTCTTGAAAAGTCTCACATATGCTCCTCATCCTGCAT
>NW_017692996.1:0-5039 GCF_001879085.1 Nicotiana attenuata | reverse complement strand
ACAAACTAATCTTGCGGAATAAATAATCAAAAGCCGAAATAACTGAAAGAAACAATATTTAAATACTGCTCGGCATATACACACAACTTCTCAAAATCTGATATACTATCCCAAAACCCGGAAATTCACGGATCCACAAGCTGAGAAGAACACAACATAGCTCTAATCTCCGGAATGTCTAACCAAGAACATAAAGTACAGAAGGGCTAAAAACTAGATGCAGGAATAGAAGAGACTCCTCGGTCTGCGGACGCGGCAGATATACCTCGAAGTCCCGTAGAAATCGCCTCGCCTCAAGAATGGTAAGCCTGAGTAGAGGTACCTGGATTTGCACATGAAAAATATGCGCAGGAAGGGCATGAGTACACCACAGCGGTACTCAGTAAGTACCAAGCCTCACCTCGGTTGGGTAGTGACGAGGATGGTCAGGGCCCTACTGAGGTTAAATAAGATGTAAGGTTTAACAGTGTGTAACAAACAGTGTAAATAAGTAACACAAGATATAAAGGACAGCAACGGCTATTGCAAAGGCAAGTAAAACACAGTAAGAGAACACAACTCAGCTCCAAGATAACAACCGGGGATCTCTCAGGATACCGTCCTGTAGTCCCCAAATATATATACCATATCCAGTGGATCTCCCGGGTGCAGTCCCGTAGTCCAACTCATAAATGTGCAGGGGGATCTCCCGAAATACCGTTCCGTAGTCCCAAAGTAAACATACAGGGGAGCTCCCGGGATACCGTCCCGTAGTCCCAAAGTAAAAGTGCAGGGGGATCTCCCGGAATACCGTTCCGTAGTCCCAAAGTAAACATACAGGGGAGCTCCCGGGATACCTACCCGTAGTCCCAAAGTAAATACGCAGCAACAACAAGAATTCAATCCAATCAATTTCATACCAAAGTGAAGCAGGTAATCCCAAGCATGGTTCACATAATACAATTAAGGCAGTTAAGGCAAATAGAGCAATTAGTTAAGTAGACATGCTTCTCTAGGCTACAGCAGGTCTAGTTTACAAACAGTGTAAGTAGGAAAAAGGAAGAACACAATTCAAGGCTATTTTTAATGAAAAACCAGATTTCTAACAATTAGCACAAGTACGCGCTCGTCACCTCACGTACGAGGCATTTCAATTACCACAATATCAATCCTAAGGGGAAAGGTCCCCCACACAAGGTTAGACAAGCCACTTACCTCGAACAAGTGCAAGTCAACCCGAAACTACGCCTTTGCCACGAGTATCTGACTCCAAATGTCCCAAATCTATTCAATTCAATTGCATATTGTAAATAACACCTCAAGTAACTGATTCAATAATTAAATTCTAAGCTAATACGCAAAATTAGGTAAAATGACCAAAACGCCCCTCAGGCCCACGTCTCGGAATCGGATAAAATTTATATTTTTCAGAAACCTCATACTCTCACAAGTCTAAACATAAAAAGAACACTGAAATCGGAGTCCAAATGACCCCTCAAATCCTCATTTAAAGGCCTCTTAAACTCAAGCCCTAATTACCCATTTTTCCCAAATTTCTCATTGCTAATTAGGTCTTTAATCACATAAAAACGAGTTATGAAGTCAAGGACGTTTCCTCCAAGCGATTCCCCTTTGTTTTCCTCAAAAATCTCTCTCAAAAGCTTCAAACCCGGATGAAAATGGTGAAATAATGGCTCAATTTCTCAAAGGCAACTAATTATAGGTTCTGCCTAGCGATTCCCGCATTTGCGGCCCTGGGACCACATATGCGGTCCCGCTTCTGCGAAAACAAATTTTGCATCTGCGACTTTCCTTTAAATGACCAGAAACCGTATCTGCGATTGTCCTTCCGCAGATGCGCCACCGCTTCTGCGGTATTCCTCCCGCATCTGCGGAACCTGAAGGAAAAACAAAAAATCCGCTTCTGCGATCTTCTTAGCCGCTCCTGCGGTGCCGCATCTGCGGTTCCCAAACCGCAGATGCGAAAATACCAGATGCAGCAAAAATTACAGTAGCTGCAACATTTTCCTAAATTTCTCGTTAACAACCCGAAATCACCCCGAGGCCCCCGGGACCTCAACCAAAAGCACAAACATCACCTAATACCTTATTCAAATTTGTACCAATCTTCAAAACACTTCAAACAACATCAAAATGACCAAAACACATCGGATTCAAGCCTAAGTTTCAAAAATCTTCCGAATTCCGCTTTTGATCAAAAACCCAACCAAACCACGTCCGAATGACCTGAAATTTTTCACACACATCCCAAATGATATAACGGAACTACTATAACTCTCGGAGTTCCGTTCTGACCCTCGGATCAAAATCTCGCTATCGAACCGGAAACTTCAAAATTCGACCTTTCGGCATTTCTAGCCTAAATTAGCTACGGACCTCCAAAACAAAATCCGACCACGCCCCTAAACTCGAAATCACCTAATGGAGCTAACGGAACCATCGAATTTCCATTCCGAGGCCGTCTTCACACTGTTCCGACTACGGCCAACATTTCTACACTCAAGCTCTCATTTAGGGACTAAGTGTCCCAAAACTCTCCAAAACTCAAAACCGAACATCCCGGCAAATCAAAATAGCAGAAATAAACTTGGGGAAAGCAGTTAATAGGGGATCGGGGCATAAATTCCAAAAATGATCGGCGGGTCGTTACATCCTCCCACACTTAAACATTCGTTCGTCCTCGAACGAGCACAAAGACATACTTGAAGTAGTGAAAAGATGAGGGTACTGGCTGCGCATATCCTGCTCGGTCTCCCAGGTCGCCTCCTCGACCGGCTGACCCCGCCACTAGACCTTGACTAGTGCAATGTTCTTTGACCTCAGCTTCCTAACCTGCCTGTCTAATATTGCCAATGGCTCCTCAACATAAGATAGATCCTTCTCCAACTGGACTGAGCTGAAATCCAACACGTGCGACGGATCACCGTGATACCTCCGGAGCATCGAAACATGAAATACTGGATGAACTCCTGCCAAGCTGGGAGGCAAGGCAAGCTCGTAAGCAACCTCCCAACACGCCTCAATATCTCGAAAGGGCCAATAAATCTCGGACTCAACTTCCCCTTCTTCCCAAATCTCATAACGCCTTTCATAGGCGAAACCCGAAGCAGAACCCGCTCCCCAACCATATAGGAAACATCACGAACCTTCCGGTTCGCGTAACTCTTCTGTCTGGACTGGGCTGTACGGAGTCTATCCTGAATCACCTTGACTCTCTCCAAAGCATCCTGAACCAAGTCTGTGCCCAATAATCTGGCCTCACCTGGCTCGAACCAACCAACCGGAGATCTACATCGCCTAGCATATAAGGCCTCGTACGGTGCCATCTGAATGCTGGACTGATAGCTGTTGTTGTAGGCAAACTCCGCCAATGGCAAGAACTGATCCCAAGAACCTCCAAACTCAATCATACACGCACGGAGCATATCCTCAAGTATCTGAATAGTGTGCTCGGACTGTCCGTCCGTCTGAGGGTGAAATGTTGTGCTCAACTCCACCCGAGTACCTAACTCCTGTTGTACGACTCTCCAGAATCGCGATGTGAATTGAGTACCTCTGTCTGAAATGATGGAAACTAGAATACCATGCAGACGGACAATCTCCCAGATATAAATCTCCGCCAACCGTTTCGAGGAATAGGTAGTACACACAGGGATGAAATGCGCGGACTTGGTCAACCGATACACAATAACCCAAATGGCATCGAACTTACTCAAAGTCCGTGGGAGCCCAGATACGAAGTCCATGGTGATCCGCTCCCACTTCCACTCCGGAATCTCTATCTGCTGAAGCAATCCACCCGGTCTCTGGTGCTCATACTTCACCTGCTGACAATTAAGGCACCGAGCTACAAACCCAACTATATCCTTCTTCATCCGCCTCCACCAGTAGTGCTGCCTCAAATCTTGGTACATCTTCGCGGCACCCGGATGAATGGAATACCGCGAACTATAGGCCTCTTCTAGATCAACTCTCGAAGCCCATCAACATTGGGTACACAAACTCGACCCTGCATCCTCAGTACTCCGTCAGCACAATTAGTCACATCTCGAGCATCCCCATGCAACACTTTGTCCTTGAGGACAAGCAAATGAGGGTCATCAAACTGACACTCCCGGATACGATCGAACAAGGAAGACTGAGAGACCACACAAGCTAGAACCCGACTGGGTTCCGAAAGATCCAATCTCACAAACTGGCTGGCTAAGGCCTGAACATCCATCGCCATAGGCCTCTCTGCTGCTGGTAAATAAGCCGAACTCCCCAAACTCTCTGCCCGGCGGCTCAAAGCATAGACCACCACATTGGCCTTGCCCGGGTGATACAAGATAGTGATGTCATAATCCTTCAACAGCTCTAGCCATCTTATCTGACGCAAATTAAGGTCCTTCTTCTTGAACAGATGCTGCAAACTCTGGGGATCAGTATATATCTCACAAGGCACACCGTATAAGTAATGACGCCAGATCTTCAAGGCATGAACAATGGCAGCTAACTCAAGATCATGGACAGGATAATTCTTCTCATGTATCTTCAACTGTCTGGACGCGTAGGCAATCACCCTACCGTCCTGCATCAATACCGCTCCAAGGCCAACTCTCGAGGCATCACAATAGACAGTATAAGACCCCGAACCGGTAGGCAATATCGAAACCGGGGCTGTAGTCAAGGCTGTCTTGAGCTTCTGAAAGCTCTCCTCGCACTCTTTCGTCCACTGGAACGGAGCACCCTGGGTCAGTCTGGTCATAGGTGCTGCAATAGATGAAAACCCTTGAACGAATCGACGGTAATAACCCGCAAAGCCAAGAAAACTACGGATCTTTGAAGCTGAGGATGGTCTGGGGCAACTCTGCACGGCCTCCACTTTCTTCGGATCTACCTGAATACCCTCTCTCGAGACCACATGACCCAAAAACGCCACTGAATCCAGCCAAAACTCACATTTTGAGAACTTAGCATACAGTTTCTTCTCTCTCAAGGTCTGGAGCACTGTCCTCAGGTGCTGCTCATGATCTCCCCGACTCCGGGAATATACCAGA
>NW_017692995.1:0-5040 GCF_001879085.1 Nicotiana attenuata | reverse complement strand
CGAAAAGTTGCATAAAAAATGTGAGATAAACAGATTTTAAAACTTACTCATGGCCACTGGGGCTACTTCAAATGCAAACATGAATTAATCATCATAGATCAAGCTAAGAATTTTAACCATCAAAGAAATATAAACAAACAGTTAGAGCAAAAGAAAGTTAATTTCATTGATGATTGATAAGATTCTACCACAAAGCATAAGAAGAAACAAAAATACTGAAAACATGAGCAAAAGAAACAAAACGTCCCGAACTGGGTCACTGGTTGATCTACACTAGGCTAGGATTTAAGGCTTGGAAGAGGTAGGGGCTGGGTTATTTTCTTGGAGAAGTTTCAGCATGTTTTGAAGAGTTCCATCATTCTTCTCCTTTTCCCTTGCAAGTTCAGTTCTGAGAACATCTCTCTCAGATTCTACCTCAACCAATCGTGTCTTCAGCCTTCCTATCTCAATATCATTTGCCTCACTCTCCTGTACCAAGACTCTGGCTTTGCTATTGATAGGTGTCTTTTTAAATGAACTGGGTTCATTAGGAATGACATTGACTTCATAATCGCAAGCAAGCAGAGTATTAACCCCACTTATTCATAGGTACCTTGAAATGTGCAAGCATAGTTGTGAGAATGAAACCATAGGGAATGGCATGAGTTTTGGTGCCATTGATAACTCTATCAGTAGGTCCGCGAGGGTTTCCTGTTCAGATGGAACAGGTTCATCTATAACTATTCCAAGTTGAACCAACCCCTCAGCAGCTTCGCCAGACCCACTTCCCCCTGTTTTGCTCACACTCTCTTCTATTTCAGTAAATTCCTCTCCCCCAAACAACCATTGCACCAGTTTTTATTATACCAACAGGAGTGGGTGAAGAATCAGCCACTCTTGTCCCCTTTCCCCTCACAGTACTCCTAGCGCCCTTGCTCTTTTTTTCATTTTTATCACCAACTTCTCCAGATTATGTAGACTCTATACCTGCTATACATCCTACAAATCTATTCTCCAAATTTGCAGCAACTTTAGAAATTGTCTCAAGAGAAACTTTAGAATCAGAAGATACCTGTTCAATTTTGAAAGACCTACTTTCTTCCCCCTTAGTAGCAGACTTAAATGAATCTTCAGATTTCTAGGATTCTTCTTCCCTACCTGCTTTCAATTGCTTATTTATTTGCTTGGTGATAAAGGATTTTCTGAGGTGTTTGACATATCTAGGCTAGGGTATGAAAAGAAGAGAATTAGATTGTGTTTGGAAGATGAAAGAAGAATGAGAGTTTTTGACGTCTTGAGAGAGATGAGGTAAGGAATACACTAAAGCTGATCAATATACAGGGAATAATTGATGGGTAACTACAGCTTTTCAGACTCTTAGAAGTTTAATCAAACTAAAATTCAGTTTTGAAGAGACGTTGGAGTGTATCCTTAGAATCTAGGTACTTCCATTTGGTTGGGACTCTTTTGAATAGGACTGGTTCACTTGTAACGGATAAGTCCAAAAGGAGTTTGGTATTTGGTAGGACTCTGCTCATGATCCAAATATAGTTATTTTAAATTATGCAGAGTGTAGAAAACATACCGTGTTACATTGATGAACCAGGTTCTTCACTGATAATTCTCTTGTGTGAGTCTAAATTTGCCAAAATATAGAAAATATCATTAGAGATTAATGAGTCATTTTAACACATGGCACAAGAGTATACTATGGAAATATGAGACTGAACAAGATTTAATCTAATTATACACAATTTACAGACTTTCTAACCAATTTTTGTTTTTCAATCCCTTTTTTTCCGTTTAACCTTGAACTGGTCCTTTTAGGTGATCTTAATCATCCCTATGTGACGACCCGACCCGTCGTCTCATGTGTTACTGCTTCGTTTCTCCCATTTTATGCTTCTTTATGTTTCGTTATCGGTATGTGGTGTGTTAGAGTTTATTTGGATTGGTTTGGATAAGAAATGAGACACTTAGTCTCTTTAAGGAAGGCCTAAGTTGGAAAAGTCAACCGGACGTTGACTTATGAGTTAGAAGGCTCGGATGTGATTTCCGATGATTCTTTAGCTTCGGGAAATGATTTGTGACTTAGGAGTGCGATCGGAATTGATTTTCGAGGTCCGATGTAGAATTAGGCTTGAATTGGCGAAGTTAGTATTTTGGCGAATTCCGGTTGATAGGTGAGATTTTGATCCGAGGGTCGGAATGGAATTCCGAGAGTTGCTGTAGCTCCGTTAGGTGATTTTGGATATGTGTGTAAAATTTCAGGTCATTCGGATATCGTTTGGTCGGGTTTTTGATCGAATGCGTAATTCGGAAGTTTTTAAGAAACTTAGGCTTGAATCCGATGTGATTTGATGGTTTTAGCGTTGTTTGAAGTGTTTNNNAGGCATTCTATTTCTATGATGTGAGACGGGGTCTCAGCCTTGTGTTGTGATGGTACTGATGAGCTTGAGGTACAGCTCTTTCGTTTGAGTCAATTGTCATGATTTGAGTATGTTCAGACCGTTTCTTGTTGGTGCGTGTATTATGCAAGTCGTGGCGTAGGCCTGTATTGAGGTGTCGTAGCACCAGAGTGATGTGTTGGATTCGAGGTGATCGTTGGAGTCATTAATGAATACGAACAGATTTGATTTCAGCTTGTTAGAAGGATAATATCGAGGTTTGGCCCGGAAATCTGTTGTGGTATTAGTCAAAAGGGAAACGGTTTCATGAATGGTTGATATGAGAAATGATTACGGTTTACAGCGTGTTTCAATTATCGTTGGCAGTATAGGAAACTGTGGGAATAAGGTTTTAGCTAATGAGAGGTTTTCTGCCGGTATTTGGTTGTTATGGGCAACTACTGTGAATAGAAGTTATCGTTTCAAGTGTTTGGATTATGTAGTACATCATATGATTTCACCGAGGTCGCAGGTATGGGTTATTACAGTTGGTTCGGGCCTATGCTGAGTATAGATGTGAGGTCCTGATCTTGTGTATGATTTCGGAAAGTGCAATGTGATTCTACGATTTATGGTCTGGATGGACTGTGAAATTTCAGCTATGTTGTATTGTCGGACCTATGTAAGATAGGGTGACGTGGGATCATCCCGGGTATATGTTTGGTAAGGTCATTCACCTATTGGGTTGCTTCTAGTACAACTCTGGGTACGCTCGAGGACGAGCGTTGGTTTAAGTTGGGGAGGATGTGACGACCCGACCCGTCGTCTCATGTGTTACTGCTTCGTTTCTCCCATTTTATGCTTCTTTATGTTTCGTTACCGGTATGTGGTGTGTTAGAGTTGATTTGAATTGGTTTTGATAAGAAATGAGACACTTAGTCTCTTTAAGGAAGGCCTAAGTTGGAAAAGTCAACCGGACGTTGACTTATGAGTTAGAAGGCTCGGATGTGATTTCCGGTGATTCCGTTAGCTTCGGGAAATGATTTGTGACTTAGGAGTGCGATCGGAATTGATTTTGGAGGTCCGGTGTAGAATTAGGCTTGAATTGGCGAAGTTAGTATTTATTCCAGTTGATAGGTGAGATTTTGATCCGAGGGTCGGAATGGAATTCCGAGAGTTGCTGTAGCTCCGTTAGGTGATTTTGGATATGTGTGTAAAATTTCAGGTCATTCGGACATCATTTGGTCGGGTTTTTTGATCGAATGCGTAATTCGGATGTTTTTAAGAAACTTAGGCTTGAATCCGATGTGATTTGATGGTTTTAGCGTTGTTTGAAGTGTTTCGAGGATTGGAACAAGTTTGAATAAGGTATTAGGATGTGTTGGTGTTTTTGGTTGAGGTCCCGGGGGCCTCGGGGTGAATTCGGGTGGTTAAACGGAAGGTTTTTGGAGTTAATTGCAGGTTCAACCTTGCTGGTATCTGTTGGTTTCGCACCTGCGGTTATAGGACCGCAGGTGCGGTCTCGCTGAAGCGATTGGAAGATGCGCAGAAGCGGAAGTCTTGGCCCTTGCCAGATTCCGCAGGAGCGGAAGGAGGACCGCATAGGCGGCCTCGCAGAAGCGAGCTAGACCTCGCAGGAGCGAAATTTGGAACCCTGGTCAGGTTCCGCAGAAGCGAAACATTGGATCGCTTAAGCGGTCCCGCAGATGCGATTGGGGACCACAGAAGCGGAAGGTTGCCTTAAGTGAAAGGTCCGCAAAAGCGGACGTTGACCGCATAAGCGGAAGCCGCAAAAGCGGTACTGGATCCGCAGAAGCGAAATGCGTGGCAGTTAAGTGAAATTAATCATCTTCGCGAATTTTTGAAAGAACAACATTTTGGACTTCGGACTAAGGAGATTTTGGGCGATTTTTGAAGAGGGTTTCGAGGGCTATCATCATGTATGGATTATTGGGCTTAGATTATGTTATTATTGTGTATAAACATGAATTAACACTGAAAACCCAAGGAATTAAAGGGTAAAAATGGGGTAAGTTAGGGTTTGAGAATTTTGATGTAAAAATAGAATTTGGAGGGTCAAACGAACTCCGATTTTGGTGAACTTTATATGTATGGACTCGTGGCGAGACGAGGAATCCGGTGATGTGAATTTTGTAATTTTTCGAGAAGCGGGCCCGGGGCTCGGGTTTTGCTAGTCTCGAGATTTCTGCTATTTCTTGGTTGTTTTCGATTGGGTATTGTTCCCTTGGCATATTGTAATGTATTCGCTCTGATTTTGGTTAGATTCGACGCGCGTGGAGGCCGATTCGAGGGGCAAAGGCGTCGCGGGCTAGAGATTTCGCCGGTTCGAGGTGAGTAATGATTGTAAATGATACCCTGAGGGTTTGAAACCCCGGATTTGCACATCATAGTGCTGTATTGTGGTGACTTGCACGCCAGGTATGAGCGTGGGGTAGAGCACCGTTGGGGATTGCGACTTGGTCCGTCCCGGTTGTTGATTTTACTGCGTAATTGACTGAAACCTACTTGATGCTATCGTGATTTGGGTTGATTGCCATGTTTTGGGCTTCGTGCCGATTATTTGAATCCTTTAGGGATTATTATCACTGTTTTCATGACACTTAGCATATTAAATGATTTTAGTCCTGAGTTAAACCCTGTTTTGAAATAGTCA